>NC_056746.1:203249304-203306804 GCF_019279795.1 Protopterus annectens | reverse complement strand
TCCAGTTAGGGGCCGCCACAGCGGAACTCCGGTCCGCTAATGACTGGCAGTTGATTTTTACGTACCGGCTTGCCAGGCCTGACGCACAACCTTCAACGAAGGTACGCCCATTCACGCATATCTCCATGCAGAAGACGCTCTAGCTGAGAATTGAACCAGACAGCGTCTTACTGTGAGGCGACAACTCTACTGCAGCACCACCACCGCAGGTTTTAAATATATATATATATATATATATATATATATATATATATATATATATATATATATATATATATATATATATATATACAAAACCTAATCTTATTTCACCAACTCTCCATAGCCCATAAAATCCTGTATAAACCCTTTAATACCCCCATCAAATAGTAAGATACAACTTATATGCAGTCTCTTAGAAATTATATTAGAAAATAATGTTGTTATGTTTGAAGAGAAATTTTTCCTGCAACAGGTTGGCGTGGCTATGGGCACTCCTTGTGCAAATAGCTACATCAACCTTGCGCTAGTCTGCTGGGAAGAAATGCATATACTCTCCGGTTTGAATCCTTTCTTACATCAAGTGTTATGGTATGTACGTTTTGTGGATGATGTTTTTATTTTATGGAATGGCAATGGTTCAGATTTTGCATCCTTTGTTGATTATCTGCATACCACCACTGACTTTTTAAAATTCACATACCGGCTATCTGCAGCTGAGATTGATTTTCTTGATGTACATCTAGCTAAAGCTGAATTTAACTGCTTCAAGAGTAGAATCTTCCACAAACCAACTAGAAAGAACACATACCTACACAAAACTAGTATGCATCCCGGGCACATCCCGAGAAATGTATTAAAAGGGCAAGTTTATAGGACATTAAGATTACATGATGATGATGAGGATGCACTACTAGCATTAAATAATTTAAAATTTGAGTTTATAGCTAGAGGATACCAACCAGATGAAATTGATAAAACTATATCTGATGCATGGCATATGAGATCAACTAAATGTAGACCTTATTTTAACAACAACGAGGTAGCTCCGTGTAATAATCCATCTAACATTAACTCTAGGCCACATAATGAATTTAGAGTAGTGTTACAGTTTGCGAGTGACGTCAACCAATATGTTGACGTCATTAAGAAACATTGGCACCTATTACAAGAGGTACCACAGTTGCAGGTTATCGCCTGTAAAGATCCACTATTCAGTTTTAAGAACAATATGTCACTCAAGAAACAGTTATGTAACAAGGATGTACCTAAGAAAGCCATCCCTTCTTCATGTCAGGGCACTTTTCCTTGCAGGTCATGCAGTGCCTGCCCCTATATTTATAGTATAAATACCTATGTCCACCCCACCAAGCATTTTCAGTTACAGCTTAATACTTATGCTGATTGCAAGAGCACTGATGTTGTCTATTATTGTTTTTGTCAGAAAAGTCCGGTGTTTTATGTGGTTAAAACAAATAGATTTCTTAAAGACAGAATTCTAGAACATCTTCGTGATGTCAGAAATAAGAAACCCACTAATGCACTTGCCCAGCATATTATTAATACAGATAATTCACATTCCTTTAAGTTTTTTGTGCTACAGCGCATACACAAAAGCATTAGAGGAGGGGATATAGAAAATTGTACTGAAAGCTGTGAACAGAGATGGATCATTAAATTGAATGCAGATAAATATCCAGGCCTTAATGGCTCTACCTCCTTGGTGCCTTTCTTGAAAGCAAGACGCCTCAAACATGTTTAATTTTAGGCACCTCATACACCCATTACACTTACATTTATATTTATATTTATTCATATTTTAGAGACATAGACTACTTTTAGTTATACATACATATTGTAGATAGATTTTATGACTAGATCCAGATTTTTGGCCTTTATTTTTATCTATGTTTTTCATAGCTACAGTATTTATGGAGTTTATATCTATGCACATTACTTAGGTCTTTTACCAATAGTTTTGTATATAGTTTTTGTATGCAGTTTTTATATGCATTTACACACAGTATTTTATATGTGTCTTTTATATGCAGTTTTCTCTATATGTAGCCTTCTCTACATTTATAAGTTTTATATAGCTTTAATGCCTTAATTGACCTATGACATCAGTGATTGAGTCAATGGTTCCATCTATATATAAGCAATGGAGTGTTTTATTTTCTTGTCTGATGAGGCAATTAGTTTTGCGAAAGCGCTCACCACTGTTCTTATTTATTTTTTTGTGTTATTTAAGACGCTATTGTGTGGTACCTCGGTGTATTTTTGGTTATATATAATACCCCCACACTCACTACTCTTATTAATTCTTACTGCAATCTTAAAAGCCTACGCTCTTCTAATAAACTTCTTATTTCCACTTGTAAATCCTGTAACATGGCTGGAAACTCTTTGTTCTCAAACACAGTAGGAAAAATCTGGGACTCCCTTCCTGACAATCTCACTGCACTCTCCTCTCCTCCCTGCTTTAAATCCCAACTCAAATCTCACCTCAAAACCCACTGGCTCTGCCCATGTACTAACCCTGACTAGTTTTGTATATCCTCACAAGTACTTCATATTTTCTGATTACAGAACTTCAACTAACTCTTCCCTATTTCTTCTATTATGCTCAATTTGTACACCTATTAAATTTATAGTTTTTGTTGTTAATTTCTAATATTTCTTCTGCAAATATATGCTAATGAATCTTCTCATAGCTAATTGTTTTTTGTCTCTGTTATTAATATATGCTTTTGGAGCTTTTCTCCCCGGGCCTCTGCTGAAAATGGACATATATCCAGTCGGACCATTCCGGTCAACAAATGTAAAATAAAAATAAAATAAAAAAAAAGAATATATATATATATATATATATATATATATATATATATATATATATAGGTCTACTTCAGATAATCGAACTTTCAAAAGTTTGACTTTCGTATGGCCGAGACCATATGATAAAACTTTTGAAAGTTTGAACATCTAATAAAAAAGTAAAAAATAAAAGAAAAAAAATTACCAGAATGATTTTAGCAGGGAGGCAAGCCCCCCTTCGCCCCCCACCCCCCTGCTATTCATATATACCAACTCTGAGATCACACAACCATGCAGAAAATGGAAATCTTCCCATTCCACGCTGTATGGAGATCTCTGTTATAAACATTCGAACTTTCGAAAGTTCGATCATATGGTCTCGGCCATATGAAAGTCAAACTTTTGAAAGTTCAGTCATATGAAGGGGACCCATATATAGATATGGGTGTGTAACAGGTAGTTTAGAGGTTTGCCTACTGATTTACTGTCATGTCTTTGTGATGTGAAAGGGAACATGAAATCACAGCAAAAAAAAAAAAAAACATCACTACAGGGAGAGCAAGGGAGGGCAAGCAAACTCCACACATTAGCTACATCACTCAAGGGCCAGCCTAGAGAAACAAAGGAATCAACCTTTGTGAATCAACAATGCTAACTATAGCAGCATTGCCATGCCCTGTGACTGCTCATTGTTTTAATATTTTCAGTTTCCTTTTCAAAGTGATAAAGTATACACAGATCATAAGTAATTGGGATTTTCATACCATTCATGCATGCAAAATGTGCAGTTAAGCTCTGCCGAAAGAATTTTGAGACAGCAGAGGAAAATTATACATAACAGAGATGTGGCACCACATTTTAGTTCTTGACCCAAGATAATGAGTCTGGTTAATTGACTTGATAAGAATAATAAAGGATACATGTGGCAAAGGGAGAATCAAAACTGGTTTAAAGGATGACATTTATTAGCAGCTTGTATTCTTCATTTTGCTATATGGTTAGTCTTCTTTTCACCAAACTGCTGCTAGCCTCATGGTGGGATGGTGCAGTGGTAGTGTTGTTGTCTCCCAGCAAGAGGTTCTCCGGTTTGATTCATGCAATTGTGTGGAGTCTGCATGTAATTTATGTGGGCTTTCTCTGGGTACTCTGGTTTCCTCCCATGTTACAAAGACATGCATCTGGAGTGTTTCTCCCCTGGTGTTTGCTGAAAATCATTAAAGATTGAAGTCAGACTTTCCCAGTAAACAAATAATAAATAAATGGCAGTGTTGATGGCTGGCCTTTACTTCTACAGATAATATGTGACTAAGCAACATAATCACTGACAGAGTGTCCTTTTTCAGGGCAACCAGGACCACTATCTAATTAAGCGACTTGCTTAGGGTCATAAAGTCTGTAAGTGGGAATCAGTCCCAAGACTTCAAAAACAAGAACACAGTTTCTATTCTTAACCCTCAGAGCTGAAATGTCAGATCATATTTTAATACAAAATCAATATTACTGATTGAGCCTAGCTATTGCTTTGTTAGTGCTTGCATTGATAATAATACAATACTTAAGGCCATCCCATTTACTTGAAGAAAAGCAGATAGCTATCAGAACAGACAATTACACATTAAAGTAGGACATATACCACTGATTCCAGTGAGCTTGAAGTCAGTTATATTGGAAAAATTGTATTTCTTCTTGACAATGTGCATAGCATTTTTTATAAAACACAACAACTGGGAAATTTATAGAGAGAATGCAAGCAGAACATTGGTATGTTTTTTTCCCAATTTTTTTTTCATCTGTTATCAGCAGTCTTTAAACCCCCAAGGACTCTAGAAATGCACAACTCCTCAGAATGAAAAAAAAATATTAATGTAGTGAATGTAGAACTGTGCAGCTTATATTTAATATAACATGGCAAGGTAGCAGCCTGTGAGTGGTAGTTTGACAAACACCACTCTAGAATGAAGGGTATTGTACATTCCTCATCGGATCTGACCCTCTGCATTTCACATATGACACATTCCTAAAACTGACAGCTTACCAAAGTGATTGTATAGGTAGCTTCCGCTTGACCATCAGACTGTGCAAAAGGAGCTTGTATATTTGCTAATGTATTTGCTAATGTATTCTGCAGCTTATTAAATATGGCCAGTATACTACAGGACCTAGACGTAAGTACTAGGTTTGAGGAAATGGTAAAAAAATATTGCATTACAGAAGACAAATGTGTCTCAATTTAAATTTGCACAGTTGAAATAGCTACAGTGCAAGGAAATGGAGTTTGACCAAATTTT
Organism: Protopterus annectens; assembly: GCF_019279795.1. NCBI lineage: Eukaryota > Metazoa > Chordata > Ceratodontiformes > Protopteridae > Protopterus > Protopterus annectens. The sequence continues at coordinate 203,301,723 of NC_056746.1, read as the reverse complement.
AAGAATTGTCAGGTTAATACTCCCCCCATGTTTCATAAACAATTGCAGCATCATTGCGCAATATTGCCCTCAAATGTAAGATACATATAATAGTAGCACGGAAACCCATTTTATGGAATGTGATTATACAACTTTTGTTTTTGTTTAGTGTGTAACATTCCAGGGATATTATTAATCAGGTAGGCTCAGAATCTGGGTCCAGAATATTTTGCATATCAAATGCAATCAAATAAGATGATCAGTTTTCAATATTTTTATACCAGAATTTTAAATACACTTAATAATACTCCTTAACAAAATGAAAAGTAGTGAAGCTTTCTTATGTGGCGTTAAGGGTCATTTTGCATAGTGATAGTGAAATCTCTGTTTGGCTTGGAAAAATAAAAGTGCCTTGAACTTGTTATTGCTTTTGTTTGATAACCACATAAGTAAACACACCCAAGAAACCTTGCACGGAGGTAGCTTATAAATATCTGGCCCTTGATGTCCTATTTGGATACAGGACATCATTATTCTGTCAGGAAAACTTGTCTAGGCTTAGAAAAGCCTCCCTCAAGCTACTTAGCCTAGTAATAGTCTATGAATCTGCAAATCTGTGAATCCAAGCAATTCCATCTACCTAAAAACAAATCCACACTACAGACAGATGTATGAATTCTGTTCAAAGTATGTAAAAACTGTAAAGAATCCATATGGTATTTTCTTACAGAATCACTTGTCTTTATGAAAGTTTTAAATACACGGATCTGTGAAATAAGTATGCCTGGAAGTAAAGGCATCATGATGGCAACTCTGAAGACTATTGCAAAGAAAATATGGCTGATGGTATGCAGCTGGTCATTCGACAAAGATTACTATTCTTATATATAAAACAGAAGACGTGTGAAGAATTCTTAATAAAGTGAGAGAGCGACTTAATACAACAGAAACTGATACAGAAAACCAAGTATGTACAAAAAATAATTATCAAAATCTCAGGCAATGTACATTTAATACTTTAAAACACACATCATGTTTTTCTTTTTAGATTTTCTACTTTTTGAGGGAGAGTTGCAGTGAGATGGAACAATTTCAGAAATTGAAAGTTCAGTTGTACAATGCCAGGAAAGTGTTGTATTTAAGATTTGAAAGCCTGCACACTAGGATTGTAATCAGTAGTGAAAAGTATTGAGGTTAAGTTTGTTTTCTAATGGGAAGCAGTGATCATACTGCAGTGCTCTAAATGTAACTGAAGAGATTAATACAGTTGATCTGAGAAATAATATTACAATTACCTACTGACTAATGTTTCACACTCCTTACCTCAATTATATTTATACCTAACATTTATGCTGTGACCCTCCTTACCTATGTCTTATATAACATATCTAATGCTGTTTGCATGCTAAATGTTTTATACTTGGAATTTAATATCATGTATAATGACACCAGAGAAGAAATACCTATTTTATCTTTGTATAGGGTCACTACAAACCAGTTACCTATTTGTATCTAGATGTCTTAAGGGGTCTATATTACATGATCAAACATTTAATTAATCGAATAACTAAACATCGATCACTAAACGTCGAAGACCCAATACCATGAATGGCAGTTTCTACTCATGGAAACAAGTTGTTTGGTGTTACGCGGATTTTATCCTGTTTTCAATGTAGATCAGTCTCGGAGTTGGTATATTTAGTTAGGGTGTTGGAAGCACTGCCCCCTCATTGGGGGGTCTGAGGGTGAAGCCCCCCACTTCATTTGTGTTTATTGTTTTTTTTTTTGTTTGTTTGTTTTTTATGTAGGACAACGGCATTGGTTCCCTGAATGGAAACTGCCGTTCATGGTTTTGGGTCTGGTCTTCAACGTTTAGTGATCGACGTTTAGTTATTCGATTAACTAAATGTTTGATCACGTAATATAGACTCGTCTTAAGAACTATCTATGTAATGTATTTTTGTAAAAAAAAAAAGTGTTTTGTTATGAGTATTTTCCATGTATCTTCCGGAACTTTTCTTCCCAGGTCTCCACTGAAAATATACTTTGTATAGTCAGACATTCCTGCAAAAAAAGACAGACAAATAAAAAATACATTTTAGATGTCGAACAAAACAGTCTATACATTAGCATTTTTTAAGCTTGAACTTTATTAATATTTTTTGCTGTATTAATGATATTCGGTGCTCCTCTAGTACTTTGGCAATGAAGTTAGTCTGTGCTGAATAGAGAAGACAATCATGCTGGTTTTGTAAGGGTGGATAAGTAACATAATTGAATATGATCATTTACAAAGATCAAGGAATTTAGTGTACATGGTGATCTGTAGGGAAATTAATGATTTGCTTGATTGGATTAGCTGGATGTAATTAGCACAGCAGGTTAGTTTCAAGGAAGAAAGGCCTAAACAGATATCATTGATAAACAGGATAAACAGAAGAGGACCTCAAACTGAGCCATGGGCACCGGTGTATTCAATGTAGACGTATTGGAAAGAGAATTATTGTAGTAAACGTGAATGCTCTATCTCTTAGACAGGTCTTGAAGCCACAGAAGTCCATTATCACCAAAGCTGAGTCAGACCAGTTTGTTATAATATCATGAATTACGGTTTGAAACCCTAGTCATATCACAAAAACACCAGCAAAGAGAAGTCCATCATTAAGAGCATTATAGATGGCATTTATAGCTGAGATTAGAGCTGAAGTAATGCTGAAATCAGTGTGAATGCTGTGCTGCTGATTACAAAGTAAATCATACTGTCATTATGTTTAAATAACTGTGTAGGATTTTCTCCAAAATTTTATGATAGTCTGTTAGGTTGATAGGGAAGAGCCCCTTGGTAAAGGTATTATGATAGAATTTTTAAAGTCAGGAAGAACACACCCTGTTGTAAGCAATAGTTTGAAGATGTGAGTTAGAGGTTTAGTTATTCTTTTTCAGGAGCATTTCATGTAAACTGAACTTAATTTTGTTGAATGCAAAAACAGTGAGTATTGTTCACTGAAGTTACTATGCTAAAAGTGGAGTTTGTTTTTTTCTTCACTGTTGTGTGACCTCAGAGTTGGTGTATATTATTCCAGGAGGTGTTGGGGTGTACCACCACATGGGGCTTCAGGGCGGTTTGCCCTCTGCAAAAACACAATGTTGAGTTGTTTGTTGAATGTGATTTCAGGGAACGGGTTTCATTTTTTTTCCATTTACAGAAATTACCTTTATTAACCAGACATGAATCCATTTTTTTTTCTGCTGCTAACCTCAGGAAAATTGGAAGAAGTCTGCTAATTTTGGCACCTGAAGAATTTAGTAAGGCTAGGAGTGATTTGGATTCAGTTGTCAATATTAAAATAAAGTGTAGCTGCAAAGGAAGCTAAAGGATAGAGCTCATATAGGGGTATTGCTATGTCATTAGGTATAACAGTGAGAAATGTAGTTGTAAGTTCATTTACAGATGAGAAAAGGACACTTCTGTACTTATTAGCAAAAGTTATGGTATATGTGCATTGCTTTTTGGGGGCTGTGGTATTGGTAAGTTATCTGTCAAGTAAGTAAGTTGATTTCCTTCCGGAATAGTTTAGGCTTAGGGGTTAAATGGGTTTGCTTTTGTCTTACGTTGCTTTAATGGTATTGGTGAATTTTCTTAAATGATTTCTTGTAATTTAAATCATGCAATTGTTTCTTTAAAGGATATTTCTAAAAGACTGTCCAGGCACTGTTTTTGTCATTGGTAACCCATGGACAAAACTTTGATTTTAATCCAAGAGGCTGGAGTTTGGGAGCACTGAGGCACTCAGGGTGAAGGATATCCATGGTGAAGAGGGATCGTTCTTCATGTTGTGGGTGGGGGCTGCTTGGAGGGAATACCTCTTCTGGGTGTGAGGGAATACCTTCTGAAGATATCCCCCATTGTACTGCCACTCCCCAATAACTCGTTGGGGTCTCATAAGGCTACAGATTGGAAGGAAAATAAATGAAAAAGTTAGGAACCCCCCCCCCCCCCCCATGGCTGCCCGGAAGACAATATGTATCAATCAGCTCTTCCCCTGTGAATGGATTGAATGGACTGATTGACTGATAAATGATTTAATGGTCAGCAGGTGGGGTGGGGGGGTTCTATACATTTGAAAATAAAAAAAGTGTAACCAGATGAAAAGAAACCAAGATTATAGAGAGCTGGATAAATGACAGCCAGTTGAAGAAAATCAGTAAAATGCCACAATCACCACTCCCTTTCAAAGATCTGTATACTTGTACATTGGTGAGCTTGTCCTCAAGATACTTTAAAAACAGAGTGTATCTGCACTGTGTGGAACATAACATTTTGCAAATGAAAGATAGACCAGGAAAATAGTTATGCTGCCAGAGGCATGACAGTATCTTCTGATATTCTACATTTTTTCTGTAGAATTTAGTCTTAGTAATCTCTTATTATTCTTTAAGAAAATAACATATATGATTGACAGAAAATGTCCAAAACTCACACAGAAATTTAAAATTGAACTTTTCTACCATAACATTTTATACTTAATTTTTACGGTACATTAAAAGAATTTCTTTGACATTTTGAACATTTCCTGAAGATACTTCTACTGGAATTTAAAAATTGTGCAAAGCACTAGTAAGTTATGATTTGTTTTGAAAGATTATTTTATTTATTGTGTTATACATTTAGTTAGTGCCCTGGACTTCATGAAAGTTTCCACACAAGTTGCATCTTGTATTTTTAATGCTTCAGTACACAACTTATTTGCAATTGCTTTTATATGCATAGCACTATATTGAGGTAAGCTTTGCATCTGAATGAACCATGCAAATCTGTTCAGACACAGCAGTCATGAAAGACATATAATAATATTGAATTATATTCTGTTATGTGCCATGAAAGACCTTTTGAGGTATTTTATGTAAGACAGCCACTTTTTATAAAATAAATTCTCTTCTTTCCCTTTACAAAGGAAATACATTCTCCACGCTCATATAGCTTTTGTCCTACGTGGAGCAACCCTAGCATCTGTAATGAATTACACAGAATTACTGTACTGAATGTGAGGTCAACTTGTGATAGAGATTTCACATGCAACTAAACATCAAGAAAGGCTAATGTGTACCAAACCATGCCAGCTAGACCTTTCCACCTAGGATTCAAGTAGTGAAATAAAAATTATTTAGTGCCATTGTACTGATTACATAGGTTAATTTGATGATTTTGTTTGAGGGATGCTGCTACAAGCAGAGACAAGTTGTATTGCATAACTTTCAACTTGGCTGGCTATTTTATATTTTCATTTTCATTACAGATGATGTTATATATTTATTTATATACATGGGAGAGTGCTAATAATTTTCAGTACCTTAGTAGACTATTTGCAATATTTGTACCTCTCAACTGTACAGATTTTTGCAGAATGTCCAGATTTGTGCCTCATATTTTTGGTCTGTTTTTCATAAAACTGTGTTTTTTTTCTGGCAAGTGATTGGCTAATCATTAAAGATTGAAGTCTGAAAATAACAATAGACATTTGAGTTTCAGACATCATACCCATCAGAAAATTCACGCTAATGAAAACCTGTTATTCTATTAACATTCTAAGTTTGTAAGAGCAATATTTAAAAATTGTCCCTATTTTTTGCCCCCCATTATTTATGGCTTTGTCCAGATTTCTTCCTCTAAGAGGTTGAGAGGTATGTTTGTAGCATCTGCAGATTTAAACTATAAAAAAGAATTTTAGCTTTACAGCAGCTCCATATTAGCAGTGAAGAAAGTACATGTTTGGTAGATTGCCACTAAGTAACTCATGGGTTGTTGATGAAAAATGTAGCTAGATGTATTAAGAGGCATGACACAAGTGCACCAAAGTCCTTCACTTCTCAGATAAGGGCTCACAGGAAACAAAAAGCTGCACACTTATCTGTTAGCATGTGGCTGGTTTAAGATGTACATTTAACAATGTGTACACTACTTCTTGGACTACAACATTGTCTTATGGTAAATGTATAATGTAGGCTTCCTTGATCATTTCAGAGGCCATCAAAAGGTTGACTAACACTGGTGAGCAGAAAGTAAATTTTAGATCAGCATAATATCTTCTGTCATTTATTCAAGGCTAGTGACATAGAAATAATAAAATAATGAAATTCAATTCCAATGAACATGGGATAGTACAGGAGTAAAACAAGTGTCTACAAATCTAGATTTCAGGTACTACAACCAGCCTATCACAAGTCTGTAAAAAGTTATTGGAAACAGGTTAGAAGTACTTAGTATTAATTAAAACATAGTGCTTACATTAAAGGTAGCAGATATCACAGCAGAACAAAACCTGTAACACTGAATATCTGTGCCAAAAAAAAAAACTATTTTCAAAAATCCCACATGTTGCATTCATTTTATTAAACTGGTAATTTCTTGGGTGTTACCAGTTTTGCTCAGTTAAGCTGGTGCAACATTGTCAGATATGACCAGCTGCTGAAATCACTTTTGTCAACACCTGCTCAGTGCCCAATACATGACAAGGATCATAGGCTGACCGCAGCTCTGGCCGTACTCCACATCTAGTAACCAGCATACCTGGTTTAATTAAAAAAAAATCATTTTACTCATTAGGGTCTTTTTATTAGTAATAACAACACAAAATGGAGAGACTCAAGAATAAAAAAAAAAATATCTTGTATGACCATTTTTTCAATAAATATACCATTGAAGTACTTTGTCATCTCAAATAAATAAATAAATGTTCATGAACTTTCATCTTGTTACACAAGATAATTGCTAAACATCCCACATATATAAAAGTAGTTGGTGTAATTGCGGATTAATTTTGGGATAATTCACAGGCATATTTTCTTTGAAGAAATACTCTTTTGATGTTCACTTCAGAGTAACATGATTGATAACAACTCAGCTGTTCCTGAGCACTATCTGAGTCTCTACTGTCTGTTATTGAGTCTTTCTTTAAACTCGGCCAGTTTTCAATATAATTATTAGCTACTTCTGTAAATATTTTGAAGTCCTAAGCCAGCTAACCCCTATAAGAAGGTTATAGTCAAATGAGGTTCCTTCATCTGGACCTGTCTGCAGGTAAAATCTCTTATAGCAAAATGTGACAAGGCATGTATCAAAACATGGATGAAGCATACCAAATGATTGCTACCTTCGAAAGTGTATGCATGTTCAGAAAGGCAAGGCCATTAATTTCTTCAATTAAAAGCATCTGTGCTGACTAACCTGAACTGTTTTGGAAGGTAGTAATTCTCTGCATAACAAGGGGAGGGATTTGAATAATCCCATGGTGCAAGAGCATTTACCAATATTCATCTCACCCAAATGGCTAAAGAGTTCATCTGGATCATCCATTTGACAACAAATAAAGGATCAAAATTGTCAGTGCTGTACCATATCCTACTGCCCTGTTTACAGATGCACATAATAAATCACTAAATTTTATTTTACTCTTTACTTCATCACATAACATAATGTCAAGACCAAAAACAGGAGGAAAAGACTGACTGTTGGGTTCCACCAGAGAGTCTGTCTCAGTTGGTATAGCGTTAGCCTGGTGTATTAACAAGTTGGTCATACCAAGTAGGAAGGCATAGTTGTAATCTGACTCCACAGAGCAGACAAGATGGCTGCCATAAGTAACCATTTACTTGTCTAGCTCTTCTTGGCCCTTCTGCTGAGCACACAGAGGACTGGTATAGAGACGAGTAGCCTTCTTTATGGAATAATTAAGCTCACTGCCATATTGTATAATGAGTGGACTCCACTACTTAGAGGGAGCCATTTTTCCCTGAACTGTCAAATGGATTTAATACAGTCAATTACGATGGACTCCTTGTTCATATCAAATATTAGCATCTTAGTAAAGCTGTTTTGCCCATCATGAACAGTTTCTTCAAGGCTACATACAGATATTTAAGTGTGGCTTTATCGGGTTATACTTTCCAAGAGTTTATCACATGGGCCATAAGAGTTTTCAGTTAAGTTGCATCTTTTTATCCTATTGCTAATGCCATATCAAAACAAACACTTTCTCAGAAATAATAGCAAAATATGCAAATAGTACAGAGCTAAAGCTTCCATTCAGTATTCATTCTCAGCTTCGGTGAAGAATGCAGTGGCTTTGAACTGGGGCTATGCCATAATGGGCTGTTTTTCAGTGTTACTCATACCAAAATTATGTTACTGTGCAGAAAAAAATGGGAATAAGGCAGAAAGTCAACTATCAAACACCACATCCTCATAAGTAGTAAAAATGCATGTAGTAGTGTCACCTGTATCATGCCTTCTAGTTAAGGGCATTTGTTTAGCTGGGTGCTTAATGCAGTGCTCTGCTCTACAATACAGAGCCGATGCTCAGATATTTATTCGTTGTGCCTAATCAGTATTTAGCATTTGTAAGCAGAATTATTGTACTTGTAGTAGAACCTGTGACTATAGCTAATACTGCAGGTATACACATGTTCAAATGTGTTCAAGTATCATTCTCAGCTCTCTTGTAAAAGATCCATTGCTTTTATGGAAGGTGCACAGTTACCCAACTGCAATAAATAACTGGTAGCAAAAATGCTAACATGTTACTTACACAGAAGGCAGATATGAAATCTGTGAAGGACAGACTGTGTGAAATCTGTGAAGGACAGACTGTGTGGGCTGGGTATGATTTTTAAGCATATGAACATGTCAGTAGTAGGCAATTGTTTTTCTAATCTACTCTCAATACCTCAGCTAGGCACTGTGCAGCAAGCCTGTATTACCTTCTGTAGGGCTTTCCACCTATTCCATTTTCCCTTAACATCTTCTTTGAATCAAACCATGTGAGCTCTTCATAGATGACTTTTATCTGACATGACTGTTCCCAGGAAGTGGTGCTACAGCATATCTGTCTCCCTTTCAACACCCTAGTCACCCCTCATTTTTCTTTCTCCCCCTTACTTCCTTGTTGTCACCAACCCATGATCCTAACTTCCCATATAAAGTCCATCTGTTTTTGCCATCTCTCCATCAAACTGGGTATCCTTATATGATCCAACCTCATAATGTATTACTTTCATAAAAGCTGGTATATTTTGCAGTCCCTTTTGAAGTCTCCCTAAGAAGCAATTTGTCTAGCTTGCTTCTAGGATTGCATATGTTGTTCTAAGTGATACCTACCTTTCTATAGACTGGGAAACATCCACTGCCTCATACTCACAGGCACAGTGATTACTGGACTTTATTAACACAAATATTCATGACCAGATAGTGTACACACCCACCAGAGGTTCAAACATATTGGACCTGGTACTCACCAATATGCAAGTCTACTGTGCCACCCCAGTGCCACCCCTTGGTGTCATATCCTCACTAGTGAGGCAGGACTACAAGGCTTTCTCCTTCAAAATAAAAATCAACTCAGTAGTCCCAGCAAACCCTGTAACAATTCAAAAGCAAGTTACACCCTGTTAAGCAATAGTTTGCCAAAATTAAATGCCTCTCCAAACCCTGAGTTCACAACAACTTGTATGAAATTGTTCACAGAGACCCTCTATAACCATGTAAATGGCTGTATAGAGGCTACTGCACCTACTGCAAGTAATCCCAAAACAAAATCTAACAAGAAACTGGGAATGTTAACCTTAATTGGGTATATAACAGAAATAAAAAATCATGGCTAATATCAGAAAGAGCAAATCCAGTAGTAATAGGAGCTGTCTAATTAAACTAAACAGGAAATTAAGAGGAATAATTATGTCCATGAAGGCCAATGATGAGTTTTAGCCTCACAGACCCAAGACAACCACAAGGCCTTTTACAGATTTGTCCAAAAACCTCAAAGGCAGCACACATCAGTGTACCAAATTGGTGGTCAGTGGTGCCACCTTCAATGAGGAGTGACAGAGCAAAATTGCTGGCTGACAAAGTCAGCTTAAACTTCACCCACGAATACTCCTGCTTCCCTCCATGAAATACCTACTAGCATAACCCCCTCAACTATTAACAGGGAGTAGGTCTTGGAGGCACTTGCTAAGACCAAAAACACAGACTTGGTAGGTCTGAACAATATTCTGAGATGCCTCCAAAATAGCTGGAAACATGACCTATTAGGACCACTTGAGGCAATTTTCAACTATAGCCTCAAAAGAGGCTTTGTACCATGAGAATGAGGGGCTGCAATTGTTTTCTCACGTCATAAGGGTGGACCATCAACTGAGCCCAGAAACTACAGATCTATTACTCTAACCAGACTAATATGTAAAACCATAGAACAAATTATCAAGGAAATCATCAACAAAGACGTAGGCAACCTTCAGACACTGGACCCAATCAGGTCTGGCTTTGTCAAGGGATGATCATACCTACTAAACCTGGTGGACTTGTTTGACAAGGTTACCAAGGCAATGTATGGGAGAGAAACTGTGCATACCATCTACCTGGACCTGGCTAAGGTGTTTAATACACTAACCCACTCTGGTATAGTTGACAAACTCACCAAACTAGCATAAACTCCTACATAACTCACTGAATTGCCAGCTGGCTCACAGACAGGATTCAGGAAGTCAGGATTGGTGATACTACCTTCGTTAAGAGACCAGTCACCAGTGGGGTACCTCAGGCTTTGTGCTGGGACCACTCGTATGTGACATCTAATAACTGCAAATTGGGAGCTATCATAGATTCCCCAATGACACAAACATCTAACAAGAGGGTCTGACATAGACAAATGGCTGGTGCCAAATTCATGAATTAAAACTCAGTGCCAAGATATGTGTTATACTGCCTTTTGGGAAAACTGACACCCAGGCAAGTTACTGCATTGATAAAACACACCTAAAAGTTGATCTAGTAGTCACGGATTTAGGAAAATATGCAGACAATAATCTGACCTTTGACCAACATGTTGCCAAGGAAGTAAGAAAATCATTCTGTGTCACCCAACTTATAAATAAGGGCATGGGATCCAGGTCCAAGGAAATCATAGTATCACTTTATTCAAGCCTTGTCAGACCCATCATTGAATATAATGCTCCCTTTGCCATGAACCTGACCAAAAATATGCCACAGCTGTGGCATCAAATGTTCCTTACCAAGATAATCCAATGTATAAACACATTGTCCTCTACAGATCACCTTAAAGCATTATCTCTATAGTTTGTCTCCTACAGGTTACTGAGAGGCAACCTATGCTTGGCATACAAGGCATACTCAGATTCAGCTCTGATGGACTTTTTCCACATCTACAAGACAAACACCATCAGAACCACTAGATCCAATGATTTAAATTTTGCTTGTGACATAAATAAGATATGTTGGCAAGATTGATATGTGCTACAGGAGATTCCTATGCTCTGGAACAGGCTCCCTATCCATGTAAAGCAGAGACCATCCCTAACCTTATTTATGTGTAACCTTGAGCAATAGATGGGAGCTTACAAATTCAGTCCAAGTCTGGATCCCATTTCTCTGATAGAGTGAGGCAGACAGTAATGCCCAAACTAACATACCACTACCCGCATAACCTCTAGAAACTTCCTGGCTAGCAAATCCCCTCCTAATAAGCACCCATAATACAGAGAGACACAATTGGATTGGATTGCCCGGATAGGCTTATAAAAGACCTGGTGGTCATTAGCCTAGTATATAACTTTGAAGATATGAACCTATGTCTTTCAGGGATTCTTCCTTTAGATGTGTATCCCTTTGTACTACACTCTATGGCTTCTGGTCAAAGCTCTTACCCTGTTACTGATCTATTAAGGTCTATATATATATATACAGTCCCCCTTCAGTCTATCATGACACTGTCATGGGTATCCTCATTAAACAAGCTTGCTCTTCTGATAAACTTGACCTTGATAGCAGAAATGAAGGCCTGACAAAGAGCATAGGTTAATGATCACATACTATCATATGTCTGTTACCAGTTTTCATGACTCTCAACAGCTTTACTCAAGAATCAGGGACAAACCCAAAAATAGTGGGGATGACAAAGTCCACCCACCACAATGGAAAATTTTTAAAAATGACTATAAATCACTTCAGAAGTTACTGTAACAACAGATTCCACAGCAGCATGCTCTTTACTTCAGACGTTACTATAACAACAGATTCCACAGCAGCATGCACTTTACTTTAGACATTACCATAACAACAGATTCCACAGCAGCATGCACTTTACTTCAGACGTTACTATAACAACAGATTCCACAGCAGAATGCACTTTACTTCAGAAGTTACTATAACAACAGATTCTACAGCAGCATGCACTTTACTTCAGACCTTCTATAACAACAGATTCCACAGCAGCATGCACTTTACTTTAGACATTACCATAACAACAGATTCCACAGCAGCATGCACTTTACTTCAGACGTTACTATAACAACAGATTCCACAGCAGTATGCACTTTACTTTAGACATTACCATAACAACAGATTCCACAGCAGCATGCACTTTACTTCAGAAGTTACTATAACAACACATTCCACAGCAGCATGCACTTTACTTCAGATTTACTATAAAATCAGATTCCACAGCAGTATGCACTTTACTTCAGACGTTACTATAACAACAGATTCCACAGCAGCATGCACTTTACTTTAAACATTACCATAACAACAGATTCCACAGCAGCATGCTCTTTACTTCAGATGTTACTATAACAACAGATTCCACAGCAGCATGCACTTTACTTTAGACATTACCATGACAACAGATTCCACAGCAGCATGCACTTTACTTCAGAAGTTACTATAACAACAAATTCCACAGCAGCATGCACTTTACTTCAGATTTACTATAACAACAGATTCTACAGCAGCATGCACTTTACTTTAGATATTACCATAACAACAGACTCCACAGCAGCATGCACTTTACTTCAGAATTACTATAACAACAGATTCCACAGCAGCATGCACTTTACTTTAGACCTTACCATAACAACAGATTCCACAGCAGCATGCACTTTCTGAACAACAAGTATGAAACCCAAATGTCTGGCATTATTGACTAACTGTAATCCTCTGTGATTTACTAGAAAGTACTAAAAAAAAAAGATATAAAGGGCAGGGCAAATTACAAGGTAACATCAAGGTGCTATGCAGAATCAGGGACAGATGAGAGGTATACTGGCTTTGTTAGTGACATATAATTAATTCTATATACTCCATGGACCAATGGCACTTTCATATTGTAGAAGTTTCCTAAACAGCTTCTAAACTGTCCACCAGCTATTGTTCTGTATAGATTTACCATCAGCATATTGTAAAAAGTCAGTTTTCATGAACCCAAATGTCCCTATATTCATGTCAGCCAAATGGTCTGGGGCAGAACCCAACTCTAAGGCAAATACAGGCTGAACTAGCAAACCTTCCATAAGTCTAGGCACTTATTTATTAATTTAACTTTGTTAACCTGGTAAGTGAACTGTCCCAAAAGACAATTTTCAGCCATGATCTGGGCAAACAGGCAGTAACAGCTTATGTTTGCCTTTACTTTACATCATAACCAATATGTATTGTTCAGTACTTAGTATAATTGTTTTTTTTTTGTGAATGTTACTTACACAAATCACCACACTACATAGAAGGATACTAGCACAAATGCCATTCTGTGTAAACATTATTTATACAAATCATTGCATAATTGTATCCTAGTACCCCTACTAGTACCCGTCTAAACCCTGCCCACCACTCAACAGTTGCGATGTGTATGAATATTAATGAATATTCATGGAGATATCCTCACCAGCCTCATGAATATTCATCAGGTATTCTGTATGTCGATTCAGGGAAATAAACATTGAACTAAACACTGATTTTAAAATCAATTTTTTAAATTAATTTTAAAGGAGCAGCACTTTAACTGTAAAATAAATGTACACCATAAGTACTTAAATGTACACATAACTTTGCCCCTCATATTCATCCCTAATATTCATCAGACATTCAGCACATTAATTTAGGGGACTAAACAAGGGAAAAACACAGAAAGTGCAAGCATGCATGAAATATTAAGCCTAACGAGGTTTAACTAAATACACAGATAGCAAGTTATGTTTACCACCACCTACTGCCAAGTATAGACTGCACACTATAAAAAATAAATAAATGAATAAATAAATGCTACACACACTACTGCTGAAGGAACAACACTATAACTGTTAACTTACCACTGAAATAAATGTGCACTGCAACTGCTTTATCTAGTGAGTAAAGCAACTTGCATGATGTCACTGCCAAAATCTGCATGTCATTCATTCATTATTTGCATATGACATCATGACCTTTTGGCATGTCAGTTAAACAGACCACGCCCATGTCTGGACAGTTCGACCATGAGGCGTACTAGGATACAATCATGCCCAACTCACTGTATTATATACAAGGATAATGCCACTGTTTGTTTGCATATTTATATTAGAGGCATAGCAGTTATCCTGTTTCACTATGACTGCTAATTGCTGAGAATAATGCAATTTTTTTTTTCAGTAGGATGGCTTGGTCACCAGTTCCTAACCTCTGTCCTGGTTGTCTATCACAAGTGCACCTATATCTGCCAATAAGGCATGTTTTAAGGAGCTTTAAAAAGAGTGATAGTTTGACAAATGTTCATATTTTGTCTGGTAGAACATTTAACATTACAGGGGTAGTTTTCTAGAAGCCTCTTACTGTTGATACCAATCTATATGGGGGCCTTTGTAGTTGCAGGGCTTTCTGACTTCTTAGGTTGTACTGGGGCTTTTAATTAAATATTTGTGTTTCTAAACACGGGGAGCAGCTTTAATTTAACAGCTTGAATGTTAGTATTTAGTAAACATGTTCTTGCCTCAACTGGTAACCTTTTGGTTTTCTGTATGGTGTCATATTGCTATTTGGTATTACTTCTTATATGATAAATGAATGACTTTGGAGATTTTATTCTTGAAAGATTGAAGAGTAGCACTGTTATGCTTGAAATGTATATCAATTAATGGTAGAGCACATTCAAGATGTCGAATGAGGACAAGTGTGGCTTTACATGCTCAAACTTCATAAGTAAGGAGGTGGGAGCTCCTATATGATAGTGTCTCGTTTATCAGTTAAAAATGTCAGTAGTATATAGTTTTGGTTTAGTGACAGTTCGGTGTTTTCGCCTCAGTAAAATAAAATTCTGTAAGTGCAAATCTGGTCTACTCAAGTAAACCCATTATTCTATATGTCTTCCAAAGTATAATATCCTATCTAAAATAATCCCCAGATACCTGTGTAGTTCAACTGAAATTATGGATATTCATTCTGGATCTTTAATGTTTAGAGGGTGTGCTTTTGCAAGTCTCTTCAGAATTCCTAATATTATAGCAGCTTAAGCTATTTAGGTGTAATGTATTGGGTGAATTATATCCTCTTGTAAACACAATATCATCTGCATACAGTGAGCAGCTGATATGAGTAAATCATAAGGTAAACTATTGATAAATAGAGACATAGTAAGGATCCCACTGGAGAGTCCTGTCGGGCTACTTTATTTACACACCCTGTCACTGAGATAGCAATATTAAGATGGCAAAGGCTCTGTTGGTAAGCTAGCTTTAGAACCCCTGAACTGTTTATTAGGTAAAACCAATTTTGCACACCTGCTGAAGTAGTAGCTGGTAGTTCACAGTTTCTAAGCCATGTTTAAGATAGAGGAAAATGACCCCATTGAGTGGTCTGTTTTGGTACAGAGTTGGATAGTTAAATTATCTCCTACTGTTAGTCTACTGCAGCTGTGGAGGAATCTACACTGCTTCCCTTATGTCATGTTTTTTAAATGAATTTTAATATTTGTGTGTAGATTATCTTTTCCAAAATGTTGTCTGTAGGACAGTATATGGCAATTGACCTATACTCAGTGACTGTGGCAGACATAGGTATTTTGCAAAGGGCCAATATTTATGAACTTTTAAAACTGGTTGGAATGGATTTCATAGTGAGGGAAAGACTGAATATATGCTTCAACAGGTGGCAATTGCTATTCTTATCAATCTAGTCTCTACTATGTGGATTTGTGAGTAGTAGTGTCAGCCCCCAGCAAGAGGCTCTAATGTTCAGTCTTGGCTGGGATGCAATTAGTGTGGAGTCATCATGTCATCCCTGTGTTCTTGTGTAGTCTTCTCCAGGTGCTTTGCTTTTCTCCCACATTCCAAGCACACATAGTAGGTGGATTAGCCGCTTCTAAATTGTCTGTAGGTGCGTGCATGCGTGCGTGTGCATGCGTGCGTGCGTGCGTGCGCGCGTGTGTGTGTGTGTGTGTGTGTGTGTGTGTGTGTGTGTGTGTGTGTGTGTGTGTCTAATGTAGAAGAAAGGACTGGTAATCTTCTTTTGATCCTCACCCCATTGCCCACTCATTATAGGAGTTAGCTGCAACTTGTAATCGTGGGTGTATGGATGTGGAACAATAGGTTGTAATTGTAGCTTGTTTTATCTAATAGTTCCTTACTGACTTCCTTTGTAAGAAGTTTTGAAACTAGAAGGAGGAAGAAATATTCATGCCAGTAGGGTTGTAGGGTAAGCAGAGGAATGTTGTTTAAGAAATTTGTTGAATACATGAGGGAAGATTATTGTTGTCTTTTACTTAATTAATATTTTTATGATGATCTTTGCATTAGAAGATACATTTTGGAAATAGTTTATTGGGTGCTTCTACCTCTAATGGCCTGCCAGAAACTAGTAACTTCCTTGAGTAAGTTAGTTTGCAATTAGTACAGATAGGTCACTTTAGTTTTAATAGTGCTTATTCTGGTCACCATTTTTAGCTGTTGAATCTGTTCTCTTTTAGTTTGGTTAGTAATGTCCCTTTTCCAGTTTAGCCACTTGTCTCGAATTTTAATTTGTGGTGTAGATCCCTTGTTAACTGGGGTCTTGCTGTTTTTTGTTGAGGGAATGGCTATCGTTCATGTATATTAACCCCAAAACCCTGGGTCTACGTTTAGAGATGGAATACAACATTCATCGAACATTGTTCATCATACACAGACCAGCGAAACTTCCTTCCCTTGAAATCCCAAATGATTGTAAATAAGTTCAATGAGCAATCAAAGCTGGCCAATATCAAGGGGATGGAACCAGTACACACTTACTGGTAACAGAGGGATAAGGAAACCTGCCCTTTTCCCACTGTAGTGCAATCACGGAGTTGGTATATATAAATGGCAGGGGGGGGTGGCACCCAGGTCTGTGATCTGCCCTTTGATTAACAGATCAGCCCCTTGAGTAACATGGAATTTGACTTTATGAAAGTCAACTCCCCAGATGTCAGGAAACTGTTTGGTATCCCAAAAATACACAAAGACAAAGACAACCCGCATCTTAGGCACATCATCTCATCAAAAAGAATGAAAACAGAATTTATCTCAAAATTCTGGACTTTTATTTAAACCCAATAGTCCAAAGCTCAAAGTTTTTTTAAAGGACTCATGGGACTTCCTGAACCGGATTTTCCTTCTACAACAAGAAAACTCCCATGAGAAGCTCGCATTAGTAACACTTAATATAGTAGCCCTTTATGCCAGTATTCCCCACAACGAGAGAATAGAACTAGTAGAAAGCACCTGAGAACCATGGCAGGATGGACCAGCAAAGGGTCTGCACCTTCAGTGATTTACTCAAACTGGTGCTAGAAAATAATTTCTTTGAATTTCAACAAGGCTACTACCACCAACTGAAAATAGTAGCCACGAGCACAAAAATGGCACCCGCCTATGCCATTCTTGTCCTGTGCTATGGGAAGCAGATACTCTAATTAAACTTAGAGGTTTTAAACAAGTTAGGCTTTATAAGCACTATATCGATGACATCATCCTCATCTGGAACTGATCCCCTAAGGATCGAACAAAGTTAAAATTAACTGGAGGTATTGTGGCAAATACATGCATGCCAGCATTCAGGTTTGAATGAGATTACTTCAGTTTTATGCGTGTTATAATTGTTGAGTCTTTCTAGATAAGAAAAGTATAACTCTTATTATAAAATAAAACCAAACGAACAGAAACCTTCCAGTTGCTCTCCGGTTGATGTAGTAATCAGCAAACTGTCAAAAACACTTGAATGACAGCAATAGTATTCCACATTTTATTAATTTCCTTAAGCTTAAAATGAAACAGCTTTTCGTTGGTTGATCAAAAACCAACTTCCTCAGAACGGAAAACACGTCAGTGGCATTCAAACACCTTACTTATAATTTTCCTCACGTGATTTCTGTGACAAGAAAAGCATTAACAACATTCAAAAAGTCATCAGTTCAATTCAAAGAAACATCCTAAACAGCTAAAATATAAATTATAAATTATAAAAACTATATGTAAACAACATTTAAAACAATCAGCGTGCCAAAACGTTTAAAAATATTAAATCTGTAATATATGAACATATAAAACCCTGTAACATCCGACAGCTGAATGCTGTCCTAAAAAGCTTTCTAAATCGCTGTTCAATGGTGGAATTATTCTGAATACAGTAAAGATAAAATGCAAAGGAAAAGATAATAAATAAAAATGAAAAATAAGAGACAAAATACCTGATATTAAACAAGTTTCCCAGTCCTTCTAATATCTCTGATGAATACCTAACTGTTATTCTCCAAATAACTACGTCACTGTACATGGTAACTATACAACAAAACTAGCAAGCAGATAATATTGCCCAACAAAACAGAGCGCTTATATATGCACTCAACTTATAGCCCATTAAACGTGACATATGATGTATGAGATGTGATGTGAGATGTGGTATGAGATGTGGTATGAGATGCTGCATGAGATGTGATATGAGATGTGGTGTTGGATGTGGTGTGAGATGTGGTGTGAGATGTAGTATGAGATGCAGTATGAGATCTGGTGTAAGATTTAGTATGAGATGCAGTGTTAGATGTAATATGAGATGATGTATGAGATGCAGTGTGAGATGTGGTATGAGATGTGGTATGAGATGCTGTATGAGATGTGGTATGAGATGTGGTGTAGGATGTGGTGTGAGATGTGGTATGAGATGTGGTGTGAGATGTGGTGTGAGATGTAGTATGAGATGCTGTATGAGATCTGGTGTAAGGTTTAGTATGAGATGTGGTGTTAGATGTAATATGAGATGATGTATGAGATGCAGTGTGAGATGTGGTATGAGATGTGGTATGAGATTTGGTATGAGATGGTGTATGAGATGATGTATAAGATGTGATGTGAGATGTGGTATGAGATGTGGTGTGAGATGTGGTATGAGATGATGTATGAGATGTGATGTGAGATGTGGTATGAGATGTGGTATGAGATGCTGCATGAGATGTGGTATGAGATGTGGTGTGGGATGTGGTGTGAGATGTGGTATGAGATGTGGTGTGAGATGTAGTGTGAGATGCTGTATGAGATCTGGTGTAAGATTTAGTATGAGATGTGGTGTTAGATGTAATATGAGATGATGTATGAGATGCGGTGTGAGATGTGGTATGAGATGTGGTATGAGATTTGGTATGAGATGGTGTATGAGATGATGTATAAGATGTGATGTGAGATGTGGTATGAGATGTGGTGTGAGATGTGGTATGAGATGATGTATGAGATGTGATGTGAGATGTGGTATGAGATGTGGTATGAGATGCTGCATGAGATGTGGTATGAGATGTGGTGTGGGATGTGGTGTGAGATGTGGTATGAGATGTGGTGTGAGATGTAGTGTGAGATGCTGTATGAGATCTGGTGTAAGATTTAGTATGAGATGTGGTGTTAGATGTAATATGAGATGATGTATGAGATGCGGTGTGAGATGTGGTATGAGATTTGGTATGAGATGGTGTAAGAGATGTGGTATGAAATGCAGTGTGAGATGTGGTGTGAGATGTGGCATGAGCTGCTGTATGAGATCTGGTTTAAGATTTAGTATGAGATGTGGTGTTAGATGTGATATGAGATGATGTATGAGATGCGGTGTGAGATGTGGTATGAGATGTGGTATGAGATTTGGTATGAGATGGTGTATGAGATGATGTATAAGATGTGATGTGAGATGTGGCATGAGATGCAGTGTGAGATGTGGTATGAGATGTGGTGTGAGATGTGGTATGAGATGATGTATGAGATGTGATATGAGATGTGGTATGAGATGTGGTATGAGATGCTGCATGAGATGTGGTATGAGATGTGGTGTGAGATGTGGTGTGAGATGTGGTATGAGATGTGGTGTGAGATGTAGTATGAGATGTGGTATGAGATTTGGTATGTGATGGTGTATGAGATGATGTATGAGATGTGATGTGAGATGTGGTATAAGATGCAGTGTGAGATGTGGTATGAGATGCAGTGTGAGATGTGGTGTAAGATGTGGTATGAGATGTGGTGTGAGATGTGGTATGAGATATGCTATAAGATGTGGTGTGGGATGTGGTGTGAGATGTGGTATGAGATGCTGTATGAGATCTGGTGTAAGATTTAGTATGAGATGTGGTGTTGGATGTGATATGAGGTGATGTATGAGATGTGGTGTGAGATGTGGTATGAGATGTGGTATGAGATGTGGTATGAGATGATGTATGAGATGTGATGTGAGATGTGGTATGGGATGCTGTATGGCATCTGGTGTAAGATTTAGTATGAGATGTGATGTTAGATGTGATATGAGATGATGTATGAGATGCGGTGTGAGATGTAGTATGAGACGTGGTATGAAATTTGGTATGAGATGGTGTATGAGATGATGTATGAGATGTGATGTGAGATGTGGTATGAGATGCAGTGTGAGATGTGGTATGAGATGCAGTGTGAGATGTGGTGTAAGATGTGGTATGAGATGTGGTGTGAGATGTGGTATGAGATATGCTATGAGATGTGGTGTGGCTATATAAAGAACATTATCAGTTTGGGATGGGGTATAACTTGAAGCAATAAAGAAAATTAGGTAGATGTGGGAGGGAACAAAGTTGCAGATGGCTCATTTGGCACCCGCTGCAGATTCTCAGGTTTACACTCTCACTTTCTATGGGCCTTCACCTACTACACTCTAGTTTCCAGCACCTTTTCCTTTTTTCAGGTTGTATCAGGCCCTTCCTACTGTTTGTTTTATGACTAGCATCTTATTCCCTTTGTTGACAAGGTCTTTTGCTTTACTTTCATGATATCCAATGTGATTTAGTCATTCACCACGTTTTCCTACCCAGGCATGCATTCTACTCCTGGTATTTGTTTCAACTCCAACATGATAATATCAGGTTCACAACTTCCACTGCCACTGATTCACTTAAAATTCCATCCTGTAGTTTCTTCTGCAAACTTATATTTCTGTCTTAATCGCTTTCTTTGGTTCAGTCATTAGTTTGTAGACTTCCATAATGTACCCTACTGGTCATAATCACTTTCAGCGTATGTCCCTTGAACCAAAAGGCAGTCTTATTTCTAGATTAATTCTATTTCCTTCTCAGCTACAATCATGCCATCACTCACAATCATTTTATTCAAATTCCACTTCTAGATTTTTCTCTCAGTAATTATTTTAATTTGTCCATGCATCAGATGATGTCAGTCACATAATAAGCCATCTATTTTCCCTTATATTATATGACTGTTAAAAACCTCTGCTCTTCCAGGCCTCATTTCTATCCGCTCCTTTACATTCTTTGGACCATGTTACACTTTCTTATGGCACTGCCTGTGGCAGATCATGGGCAGAAATCCATACCTCCCTCTTGGAGTAGGCTAGCAATTAAAAAACAGTTTCTTCCAACAAGCCTGGCTCATTCAAATTTAATATCATCCAGATGCTATATGGTCCTCTGAGTTGCATGTGAGGAGGTGAATCAGGTATTTGATACTTTCAGTCTTAAAGTGTGAAGATTATTGTGCAACAAAGAAAAGGCTTCCATGTGCAAGGCATAAGAAAACGTTTCCCTTACAAGAATTACACTAATGTTAATCTCCATGTACCTTTCTATATCAAAAGTGTTCAAAAGTACATAGATGGATTATTCTTGCCATAGAAGAAAACATATTTTGAAAATATGGAAGATAGTTCCTCTCTTCAGTTTAACGATTTTCTTCAGCTTCTGGAAGACACATTCAACAAAGAAATTAAAACCACACCTGCTACCGTTTCTCCAAATAGTTGTCTTTTCCACTTCCCTTTTTTCTCCAGCGGGCTAGAAAGATATTCACTAAACTATAAGGCATAAATTTGTTTGCATAAGGTATATCAATCACAGGATCGTATTGACAAGACTCAATCCCTTCTTCTCTCTAATAAGATCAGCTACTGTCTCGCTGTCCTTCCTCTGTCACTGTTTTATCACTCTCTTTCCTCATCAATCCAAAACTAATACTCCTTATAAAAGAACATGCAGCCTCAACTACACTCATTTTCCTAATAACTTCTCAATCTTAAATGTAATTATACTTTTATAGTTGCTCTATTACTAACATATCATACTATATGAAATTATCAGTCACCTTCCCCCTTTCCAATATTTCCAGAGTTAAGCTGCCTCTTCTTTTCAATACATTAATTGTTAGAAATTGCAGGTAATATTATGGTATCTTTTACAATGTTATATGTCTCTTCCTATTTACAAGCCTGCATCTATTTATAATGAATGTTCAATACTGTATATACTTATGCATGATACATATATACTCTGTTTCTAAATGACGTTTATGTGAGCATAAAGCATTTTTCTCTCATGTATGTACACTTACCTATGTTTTGTATTCCATCTGATATCATGTAACTGTGTTTTATGTATATGTAAAAGCTCGTATTAAATGTGGAGCGTTTGTCCCAGAGCCTCTGCTGAAAAAATAGTTTTTATTCCAGTTGGACTTTCCCAGTAAACAAAGACAAATAAATAAATAAAACAACAAATTAAAAACTTCTTAAAAAAATATAAACATTAATCCAGGGACTGACTAAAGTTCAACAATTAATGGGAACTATGTAAAACAACAATGCTAATTTATCATTAATTTAATTTAAATACACTTATAGCACAACGTATTTAAGAAAAAAAAGTACTCCTATGATATTACTTTAAGATGATTTCAGGCATATTATAAATAATGCATATAGTAGATATGCTTTATTTATTTTGATTAAGTTAAAATACTTGGTTCAAAAAGATTTTACTAATTTGAAACAAATCTTGAAAGAAACTTATTTGCATCTTTTCCCTGTTTTATACCAATATTTTATTTTGATGCAGCCAATAAAACGTGTTAGTAAAAATAACTAAAAAAATGCACCTCCTCAAAATTAAAAGGTTGTGAGAGACATAGGTACTTGGGTGGACAGCTTCTTCATTTTGACTATTAAGTTGCAACTGTGGTTAGGAAATCCCTTTACCTTGCACATCTCATAGCAAAAGATATTTCCACTAGATCAAAAGAAGTCCACACCTCCTTGTAGTTCACATTGATTAGATCCTCATTAATTACATTGCCCCTTTTGTGGAATACCTTACTAGGCATCTCTAAACACTGATCCTTGTCTTCAGATTGCTTATCAAGTGGCAGCGAACCCTCTCCACGAAATGTGGGAGCTCCTGGGTTCGATCATCAGAGAAGAGTCAGTGTTGTTAAGATAATACTAGGCTAATGATTAGTGATATTACTACTTTGCAAACTGGTCAGAAAAACATTGACACTTAGATTATAACATGGAATTTCTTGGTTTTGGTCAGTAGAACAAGAAAATACCTTTGAGATGCTCACCACTTAGGCCCTTATCATGGTGTTATCACAATGCTGCAATCTATTTTGCTAGATGTCGCATAGTAGAGAAAGTACTATCAGAAAGTGTTCCACATTTCATGATTAAGGAATTATATACTTTCAAAAGGTAGTGAGAATGCAAGCATTCTGCCTCAAGTCCTAGATATCTGCAAAGTAATAGGCAAATGTAGCAAATGGTCCAAACTGTTAAAAATCAGGAAAGGAAATGTGACAATTTTGAAATTTTGGATTGACATCTTTCACTTCTGGAATAAAGAAATATACATTTGCAATCTATGGAAAATTTACCAGCACAGATGTTAACTGGAACTGGATGACATATTAAAGCTAAACGAAATACCTTGGCTATTTGAGTACATGAAAACGAAAGGAATGCAACTGTGTTATTCAAATAAAGGCAGCAAAAACTGAAATTTTACTATAGTAGAAAGAGTCTTTATGGGCTGCAAAGAGGTGAAACATTCACAATGAGCATATACTTTGAACTTTTTCAGAAAAAAATAATACACCATTTCAAGTGATTGATCAAGCAGAATAAGCTAATCATATCTTGCATATGGTCCTGATATGCAAATATATGAAAAATATACAAATATATAAAAATAACTTGAAGCATTTAATTAAGCAGTCTGGTCTGGAGGAAGTATATCTGTTTACCTATCAGAACTCTACTGTGTTAAATCAAGGATGTGAGACAGAAAAAAACTACTGCCTTCTCTAAGTGAAAATATCTTTTCAAGTGATACTTGTGCACAATATCAAGGTTTAGAAAGTCAGATACTGTTTCAGTTTGATCCTAATGTATATGTTGTAATTCAACCAGCCACTGTGCCAGATCAATTTTCAAGATACAGAACAGTAAAAAAAAAAAAAAAAAAAAAAAAAAAGTAGAATATAATGAGTTTTTAATACATGGACTTTTCTTACTCACTTTGAGATAAAAGCATTTTGGTTTAATTGTTTGACTATATAGCATATAACACATTTACTATATTTTTTGGTGTGGTGTAGTTGTTTGTAATCAGTGTATGTAATTGTAGGTATTTATATTAAATGTATCTTGTTTAAATCATCAAGTATGTAGCAATATATAATTATATAGGGATGATACAGCAGCTATAGTTCTTTACCTGGCGTTACCAGCAACTGTGTCTGAGTGTCATGCTTCGATAGTACAATTCAGTAAAGGCTCTTGTTGAATGGTCATAATGTCTAATGCCTCATTCACTTTTACTGCATATGTATACTATAGTGGTGCAGTTGTGCAAATCATCTGACTGATTCAAAGATACCTGGGCAGAGCAGAACAAGGAAAGAACAGTAATTGTCAGGGAGGTACTGCTCTGGAAGGGTCAGCTGTAGCAGCAGGACAGACATGAAGCATTATAGGTCCTAATCTTTGAATGACCCTGTGTATGTCCATATGCACTTGTGCCATAAGAAAGAGAAAAGGGTTTAGTTCTGGGAAGACAGATTACTTTTCTATTATCTTGCATGCATTCTCCATCCCTCAGCCTTGCATTATCAGCTTAGTTCTTTGCCCAGTCTATATACGAATACTAATAGACATTGCCCCTTCCTACTGCCTTAAGCACAGCTTGCTCCACCTTTACTAAATGTAGATACTATGTATGTAAACGTGTATGCATATATTTATTTATTTAGTTGTATGTATTTCTTAACCAGGGTAGAGGACTGATCCTTAAGCACCATTTTCACACTCTGAAATTGTATATAATGCAAAGGGACATTTGTGTGACTCGCATACACTGATAACATATGAAAGCATAAAAATAATGGATATTTGTACAGTATTTAAACATTGACAATTATATATTAAAATGCAAGAAAACAATCGTCCAAGTCAGTATGTATGGTGCATATGACTACTTACAAATTTTAAAGGCATTAATGAGCATTAATGTTGGAAATATTATTGTATTATCTAAACTATTACTTGTATATCCTGCTATTGCAACTTAGCTCAGTTGTGTTAGTTGAACTTTATTTATTTGGAGATTTTCTTCCCGGGGCTCCACGAACAAAGGATTTGCTGCCCAGTTGGACTCCCCGGTCAACAAATATAAAATAAATAAATACTTTAACAATGTATCTTTAATTGGAAAAAAAGAAGGGTGTGTGGGTGGGGGAGTAAGTTAAGGAGGAAGAAATTGAATTACATATAATTTTACATATATTTTTAGTGTAGCTAACTTTGGAGGTGATTGTGGGGTATGTTTTAACTTAGACAGGTGGAAATGCTGAAAACATATGCATTTGTATAAATATAACACTATTTCACATTAATTCTACTGTGAGTTTACATTCTCCCTGATAGCTATTTCTCCTAAGATCAATACATTAACCTCCTTAGTTTTTATTCATCTCTTTTATACCATCACTGCTAAGTAACCTCTGCTGTGTCCTAGCCTCTGCCCTGAAATGCTCCATTTCCTGTTCCCCAACTCTTTATTCACTTATCCCGTTTAAACATCTGTCCAACTGCATTTTATCTCAAATCAAATTAAATTAAAATAAATGTGTGCACTTATTCCTAAGCAATCAACATTAACAAATAAAGAGGGACAGAGAAAAGGTCTAACATTTAAAACAATGAGTAAATAACAGAACAATTAAACTATGAGCAAAACTATCTTAAATATTATTCACTGAAATGTGAGTAAGCTCTGTGAAATAAACGTCTTTCTCTTGCTGTGGCAAAGAGTGGAAACCCTGACTACCACCCAGATGACCCATGATTGAATGGTGACCTGAGTATTACAGAAAACAGTGGGAGTGCTGGGATTGTAAGGTGGAGGAATGTGGTGCAGTCTACAGTGCTGCTAACAGCTGATGGATACAAGGTGTTAAAAGAATGTAGTGTATGTATTTGTGTTCGATTTTTTCAAGCAGTGCATTATGCTATAGTGAGACTGAAAAACCTATTCTCACTGGTCCGGTATCGCAGGACCTGGAGAGGTAGAAGAATTGCTTTGGCAGCATTTACGCCTAGCTGCCAAGGAAAGGAAAGTTAGCAGCTAAAACGAAAACCCTGGATCCCTACAGGATGATGAACCCATTTTCAGGCGTCTTGCTCCCATCTACCAGTGACCTCAGATGCTGTGAAGGAAGTGTAATGAAGGGTGGGGTTGATTGCCATTGAGACAAAGGAGAAAAGGACCTAGAAAAAATATTATAGGACATTTTAAGCTATGACAAAAGGCAATCCCAAAGATGCCATACTTGTGAGTTTCTTAGGTAAACAACCTTGTATGAGAGACACTATAGTCTACATTTACCTAAGCTCATTATCAGAATCATCAGCAGTCCTATAGCCACTGAGCAAAGTGGTCGCATTGGTTTTCAAGGTATCTAAAATTCATCTGAGGTATGTGGGACTGATATTATGCAGGAAAAGTTTGGTAAGTACCGGTACCAGTACTAGTACCTTAAATACTAGCATCAAAGTCTTTGCAAGCCAATGCAAACTACACAGCATAGGGAGGGGAGATGTTGGGCCATGAAGTAAGATAGCAACAAAGTAAGGGAGGGTCATTGTTGGTACCTGCAAAAGGAGAGTTATAGAAAGTCAGAAGTGTCAGTTTGGTGTAAAAGTCATGGAGAAATCTGTGTAAGGATGCTGTAGTTGCGAAAGCTAATAGCTGAAGTGAAGGAGGGGCGAGGGTACAGATAAAAATAGAAGAGATCTTTATGCACCTCCCAGGGCCTGACTGTGCAGATGGTGAGTCTGCAAAAACAGCAGGGAGAGGTTCTAAAGGGGAATGCAGTGTCCAAAGGGGCAATGACAGCCTTTGGTGTAAAATCTGAGGCATTGAACCAGACTGTGCACTAGAGAAAGGAGAAATGAAGGAAATAAATTACCAGTGAGTTAATCATAATATCTGAGGATACAGAAAGTAGAAGGATAGAGAATATGTAAACAGTCAGGCTGGAGGAGGAAGCAGACAGCCAGCACCCTGATTCTTTTATTCATTTATTTATGCATTTATTTATTTTTCAGTCCTTGGACCTACTGCCTGTTGATCATCAGCCCCCCCCCCCCACCCTTCTCAGTCAATCAGCTTATGCATTCCCTGTCATAACACAAAGATTGGTCAAGAAGGGCTACTATTTGGACAGCCATCAGGAATGGTTCCAGAATTTTTCTTCATTGTCATCCTTAGAAACATCATGGCAGGACATGTAATGGGCTATTTGACTTGGCTATACTCTTATTTCCACAAAAGGTATTCCTTCTAATTAGCCTTGCATTTCCAAAAGTTGTATAAGTTGTGGTTTTCCTTGAGTACTTCAAAGAAATCACATTCTTTTAATATGAACAAACCACTCCCAGGCCAAGGAAGGTAAGTGGACCACATCTCTTCACTTTTCCCCTCCTTAACTGAATCTTCAAGTGTCTGCTTCTAATCATATTTTAGTAACCAAGGTCACATTAAGGCTCCACCCCTCTGTGCCACAGAGCCAAGCTAGTCCCTAAATATTGTCTTCCAGGTGGATCAGAGACATAGCACTGGATGTTCCTCCAATAGAAAGCAGACTATGACACATCACATTGAAGCTGCACAGTTACAGGTTCAGGAAATGGCTATTCTGACAAGGGCCACTCAGAAAAGGATTCCAAATGTCAATAGTGCAGAGCAGGATTTGAGAGGATTTCCTACTATATGCAAAAAGGAAATAATTGGCTCTGGGATTCTGGAATTTAAGAAAAGAGGCATCAGCAGTTATAGATTGCCCATACATGTCAAGCAGAGTGCCTCTTTGGACCTCTTCAAGAGGAACCTTGACGATTGGATGGGAGAAAGGAAATTTACCCCAGGGATCACGTCAGTTGCCCTGCTAGACAGGGGTCCAGGAAAGTAAATAACGTGGGAAGAAATAGCCAGGGAATTGTTATGGCTAGGCTTGTATAGGCCCTAGGGCTGATAGCCTAGTACCAACCTATGAACCTATGAACCTATGAACCTATGTGGTACTACTTGGCAACATCTTGGATAATGTGAAAAGGTCAAATATATTGGGCAGCTACCATTGTGGAGGCAATTTCATTTATAATTATATAATAACGTTTCCACCATAGCACATTTTCTGACAAATGTGACAAAACGCAGCAATCAGATAAATAGATCACAGAAGCAGACACAGCTTTTAATCAGCTAAAAGCTGTCTTATGTTCAGATCCAACGTTTGTTGCCCTTGACTTTATTTAACTCTTTATTGTGTGACTGGTGCATCCAAGGTAAGAGGGAGGGGTGCTGGTTTTGCTGAATATACAACAAGCTATTGGTAGCATAGAATGGGAATTTTTGTTCGATATTTGGGGTGAGGTAGTAGGAAAAGAGGTGTAGTTTATGGGTGAAGGCATTGTATAATAGGCCTTAGATTACGGTGTTAGTTAATAAAGCACAGTTAAAGAAGGTGACCCTAGGCAAAGAGACTAGGCAGGGATGGCCATGTTTCACTGGTTTACTTTTGATAGGTATATCGAACCTTGTACAAAGGCTAAAGAATATGATGAATAAAAGCATGCTTTGCTAGTATTTGAATTCATTTATTAAAAGAAATAGATAGACAGCTATCTCTCATTCCTGATATCTTTAATAAATTTGGGTTGGAGTTATGGCTTAAATTTCATCCTTAAAAATCTGTAGTGGTTATAGTGGGGACAGAAAATAGTATGTGTGATTTGGTCTGACAAGAGGGATAAATACTGAGCTTATGATATTGGTACGGCGAAATAATGAGGACGAAGTGGAAGATGGTAAAGCAGAATGTTAGGAAATGATCAGATCGCTGCTCAGTGAAGGTGTTCATGTTAAGAGACAGTGTTATTTAGTGCCTTAATCTTTCCCCATGTGATATATACAGGGAAGCATGTAGGGGATAGTCTGAGAGAAATAAAGTGACAGAAAAAGCACAAAGGTTGAGTGAAGGGTTTCTATGGAGGACAGGAAATGCTGAACAGCAAGAGGAAAGTCTGAAGGTGTCACGAAGAAAAGAAAGATGGAGGATGCCGAATACAGTGAGATATGTAACAGTGATACATATGAATAGACAGAGGGGACTATGGAATGATAGCATGAGGCGAGGCAGATGGGAATTAGGAGAAATACATGCATGAGGAGGAACGACAGACATACATATGCATGAGGAGGGGGATAGATGGAATAAATACATCAGAGCTTTTGTTCTAGTTCTTCAACATGGAAAAAAGTGTAATTCTGAAGGTAAAGGACACAGAAGGGGGTAAAGGGGGTAAAGGATGTGGACAGCAGGGGAATGGAGGTATGAATTTACAGTTCATATGTTTGGTGAGATTAGAGAGGAATTTGGCATAAGTAAAGAGTGATTTATCATTCTACAGAAGGTTAATTAAGTGACTAAAGGAAGAGGATAAAGAAGAGAAGGGGAAGGGAAGTTTGTAAGAAAGTATGTAGATTCTATGGGGGGGTCGTTGTGAGATTAGGTCAAAAACGTACAATAAGGAGAGTTTATGGGAGTTTGGGAGAGGAGGGAGCTGGGGTAGCAATGAAGATGTTAAGAGGTAGTTGGGCTCAAGAAGATGATCAATAGAGTGAGGTAGAATTCTGGAGGATGTCTGAAAGATGGCAGGAAAGGAACCTCTCTCTTTCACTCTCTAAAAAAAAATATATAGATATAGATATAGATATGTGTGTGGATGTATTTAAATATGCTGAAACTATCAAATGATGATGTTGCAAAGGTCAACACCAAAAAATTGACATTCACAATATCAACAACACAATGCACATTCTCTAAGCTTAACCTTGGAGCATGTAGACACTAAAACACCATTTTTTACAGGTGGGCAAGCCACCCTTCACTCCCAAACATCCTACTAATTATATTTTCTAACTGCAAGAGTGATGGTCTGCAGTCTGCATAGGACATAGCACCATCACGGAGCATGTGGCCAGTTCCTTGGTCATTGACAGCATGCTCCTCCTCTGCCTGGACTCTGTGTTGACAAAACTGATACATATATACATATATATATATATATATATATATATATATATATATAGATATATATATCTATTATATATAATTTTTGCATAGATATCCTAGAATGTCTGTTAGAATAAGAAAAGAAGAGTGGTGACTTGCAGACAAATATTGATGAAATGGACTGGGGGGGAGGGGTAGATGCATATGTGATGCAACTGTAAGGAGCTGCAAAATATGTGGAATGGGGCATTTGATGCGGGGGGTAAGGTGTATGAGAAAAGAGCATAGAAGACTTTGAGCCTTTGTCTTTGAAGGATACAAATAGAAGGAGCTAGATAGGTGGAAAAATATAAGAAATTCTACTGAAAGGATAGGAGATGGAAAGAAGGATAATACAATAGTGGAAAGTGGAGGAAATGAAGGCCTGGGGGGCAAGCGTTATATAGTTCATTAGGTGCCCTATCAAGATATCAGGATACCCAAGATGAAACCTTGGAACTTAAACCTAAAGATTGAAAAAAAAAGATCTTCTACAGTTAACACTAAGTGTTATAGCTGAGACTGCAAATTCAGGGTAAAAGATCAGTGGCAGTACTGAATTCACACAACAATAGTACCTGCTAATCGCACCCCATGACAGCTTGTGTCCATGGCAGCCATCCCCTAGTTGCAGCTCTGCCTGGAAGAGAGATAGAGACTAATAATACTGTTCCTCATATTAGTGACAAACTGGGAGTGGAAAGCCAAAGCACAGAAAACATACTCATTCATGCATTTATGCACATACAGATTACAGATACACACGCGTGGTATGTGTTTGTGGTAGTGCCGCAGATTGCAGTTCTGTGTAGCAAGCTTTACACAACTGCATACTAACACAGGTTATGTGGATCATAAGAGCAACTTTTCCCTTTCTACGACTCATTAATCTTTTTTAAGAGTTTTGTTTAGTAGTCAGTGACAGATGACTCTGACTTGCTATATTAAATAGACCTATTGGATGGTGCACCATTAACAACAGAACACAACTGTATGATGGACCAACAGGGATTTAGCTATCTGCCACCAACAACAGTGGCAGTAAAACAGGTAGTTTGGGGAGGATTTTGTTCTTTGCCATTAAAAAATACACATAAATTCCAGCTGACCAACTCAATCAAGTCAGTTTAAGAGAATAAACCCAGGCCTTGATCTACGATCTCCTATTTTCCTATTTCAACAGTTGAATAAAACCACTAAAGTCTTCCTTTTCATTTTCAAAAGCTTTATTTTTGAAGACTGTCCAATATAGGTAGGTGAGCGCTGTGGCAAAAAAATCTCTCTTTGTTTTATTTCACTTGTCTTGTAACAACTACTCCACAGACAGTCAGTGTATTTATACTTTGTATAGCATCAGCACATTAAGAATATGTAAATATTGATATAAATCCTCTATTTTCATTGGTTGAGAGGGTTACATTCATATAAACAGAACAGATGCAAAATCTCTATTCTCATTGGTTAACGGTGTTATATTCATTTTGTATAAAGATGGACCTATGGGAATAAACTTATCACAAAGACCTCAATCAAAGGGGAGAGACTGGTTGTGTTATAACCAGTGCTTTCACCAGTAAGCTTCATCAGACCTACCTATTAATCAAATGTGTAAGTAAACTAACACTTAGTTGAAAATTAATTAAATCAAGATTTCTAAATTGCGAACAAACATATTAAAATGAACTCAGGGAAGGTTATCCATGGTTGAATAATAGGACTGGATTATTTGGCTTCAGAATCTTAAACATGTTACGAGATCTTACAAAATTATTAAATAATTATTAAACCAGTGTCGTGCCTTCTCATGCCCTTTAATGCTTTGTCCGGTAGATGACCATATATATATATATATATATATATATATATATATATATATATATATATATATATATATATATATATACAGTGGCTATAAAACATGTACACACCCCTGTTAAAATGCCAGGTTTTTGTGATGTAAAAAAATGAGACCACAATAAATCATTTCATAACTTTTCCCACTTTTAATGTGACCTATAACCTATACAATTCAATTGAAAAACAAACACATCTGTTAGGGGAAAAATATAAAAAATATAAAACATACAATACGCTGGTTGTATAAGTGTGCACATCCTTAAACTAATACTTTGTTGTGTGTGCACACCCTTAAACTAATACTTTGTTGAAGCACGTTTTGATTTAATTACAGCATTACCAACATATCTCTTGCACACTTTACCCACTTCCTAAACACCTAGCAGATGTTACAACAGCATATCTGACATAACCATTCCCATCAGGATGCTAATTTTCCCATACAGCAAAATGTGCAAGCACACTTCCAAGCTTATCCTATCTTGATGCATTTATACATTTCAGTGCTTCATTTGACTACTCCCATCAGCCAGTCACTCTTGCATATTTAAAGCTACAGTCATTTTTACCAAAACACTTGATATAGTAGGTTCAATGTGAAAATAATATCTCATATCCTCTGCCACTCATCTCCCTGTATGCTATACATTTCTAATGCTAGTGTTACTCTTATATATTGCATAGATTATATATGACATAGATTAAGAAATGCAACACCCTTTGCTGTGGATATGGTAACTTATAGTTCCAGATGTCCTACAACAATTATTTGTGCTGTCTGCATATGCATATCCTATATATTTACATTATTAATGATAAGTTCAGTCATTGTCTTTACTTTGAGGTATAGACATATGAAACATAATCACGCTAATGTTGTCAAACATTACAAAGCCCATGTAAAAAAATGCAAAGCCCACGTTATTTTTCAAAATGTTCTCAAACTTCCAACAGTGCAACATGCTGTGTCATCAACATCCATCTTGAATGTATATTTATATATTTATATGGTAATACGTTTGTATTTTGTCATTATCAGTTGATATTCTATTGTGTGATTTATTGTATAACATTTCATTCTTTATTTGCCAATTCATTTTCTTTTGTGAATTTTTGCTCTTTGTGTATGTTTGATTTTCTTTCCATTTAGGTCTCATCTGGAAATTTGTATTGACACAGAAGGTCTAACCTGGTTAAGAAAATGCAATTATATAAATAAAGGGTGCTTTCATCTGTTTGAAGTTCAGATGGTCAGTTTTCATTTCATTTGATTCTGGATCACGTGTGTGTGTGTGTGTGTGTGTGTGTGTGTGTGTGTGTGTGTGTGTGTGTGTGTGTGTGTCTGCGTGTGTGTGTGTGTGTGTGTGTGTGTGTGCGCGTGTGTTTGAATGCGTGTAAATATGTGCCTATATGTGAAAGTATGCATGTGATGAATGTGTGTGTATATGAATGCATGTGGTTGTTGGTGTGGGATTTGGGTTCTGAGTGCTTTGTTGGTCAATTGTGCAAGATCGCTAACAGTGGGGTAAGGAGTTTTTCCTTATTCTCCTCTGTTATGCAATTTTGGAGTTAGTATATTTAATTAGCAGGGGGGTGTATGCATAGTGTCCCATATGGGAAGTGCAGTGGGACTTTCTCCCCTGTAAATACATTTTTTAATATGTTTTCAACAGTTCTGTTGAATCAATGTAGTATAGTATGTTCAATATACTAAAATGATGAATTAGTGATATTCAACATTTCAGTGTAGACCCTAAATAAAAATAATGCTCATCATGTTTGCGCCAGCTAATTTGCAGGAGAAGGACCCTGTATATTACCTGCACCATTGATCTCTTCTGATCTATATTTTGTTTTACAGATCAGGAATACAGTCTGTGCATTATAGTGTCCTTGCCTTCCCTTCAGAACTCAGCATTTCAAAATGTTCCCTAGTTTCCTTCCCCAACCATGCTTCCCTGCTAAACACAAATACTATCTGCCACAACTCCCAAGGCACCCCCTTTAAGGCCTGCTTTTTCCAGGATCCCCTATCCCACCACCAGTGAACAAGCACTTCACCCAGTTTTCAGGTGTACAACATGCACAGCTTAGCTTTCTCCACCCTCACTCCTGTGGTCCAATCCCACTAACCTGTAGCCCCCTCCTTAAATTTTGTTCTGACCTGTTGTTCTTCTCACACTGTATTTACTGTGGTATGTGGCAGTCATTGCCCTTATTCCATGCATGCTTTGTTTAGGGCTATTTTGAGTGCCTTTATTTGCAGAATGTCTCTTTTTATATAATATTGAGAGTGCAAGTTAATGTGCTGTGTTCACACAACTTTATTTTTGAGATACACAGTCATAACGACTTTGTCTATAAATCAGAGACAGCAACATTCTCCAAAGGCGACTGTGACCTGCTGCTCTAACCTGTTTGTTATGTCAGTTTTAACTGACTAAAGCATATATATATATATATATTTATATATATTGGCATGGACATACTTGTAAGGGGATTCATTTTAATATAGTAAGAATCTTTGACTTGTTAAAGTGACAGGAATCAGCATTATGAAGTGGTGCTTGGTCCATGCTCCATTTCTTGGATTTGCTGTCATTAACAAAAGGGATTGAGCAGATGTTAGAACAAAGACCCAGAAAGGAACATGAAAAACTTTAGAGAGGAGGCCAGTGGACATTAAAAAAATAAGCTAACTGGTCAGATGGCAAGTGAGAACATATAGGTAGGTTCTAGGTGATGGAAAAATTACCAATCGTCCGAAAGGAAAAAGCCATGCATGTATCGGTTGAGAAGTTTTTGTTATTTAAGCTGAAATTCTAATCAAGTCAATTTTTTATTAATAATGGAGTACAGGATCATAGTAATGTCCCCTCCAAGGATTATAGGGCAAGAGTTACTGGCCTTCTGGCTAAGTTTAAGAGAGAGACAATCAATCAGGGCAAGGATTTTATCATTTGGCTCATACATTTTTCAAACTAGCAATAGAAAATGTGATGTCACAAATATGGTTAATGACCTTTAATCTTCATGGCCATGGTTATGACCAAGTTGTTGCCTACCTTACTTGTTGCTTAATAACAATGCAATCCTACCTTTGGCCTGACAGACTAAGCTTTTCAATACAAAACAATTGCAATAATACTAAACACAGCTAAAGTGCTTTCTAAGAATCTGTTTTTCTTGAAAGTATTGAAAAAAACTACAAATAGTAAGCCATTTATCTGGGGAGCTCAGACCCTTAACATTAAGAAAAAGACATACTGATGTGCTTGTAGGTTGGAGGAAAAGATGAAAACTACTAGATAAATTCTAAAAGGAAAATGAGTACTGAATTAATGCACTATATTAGATAAAGTGAGGATTATTTAAGCAATAACCCACACCTGGGTGTGGGTAATGCTGGATTTACCCACAGTTGGTGTGGTTTGGTCACAAGGGCGAAGCCCAAGTGGCCAAACAAAGACAACCGTGGGTAAATCCAGCATTACCCACACCCAGAAGTGGGTTATTGCTATTATACAATGACATTATTTAAGAAAAAAATACTTACTTTTCTTAAATAATGGCATTGTATAATGCCTCTGTGCTGCCCTTCTGCAGCTGTCTGGTATTCTGCGGCAGTTCTGATGTACTGCACATGCGTATGCTTATGTAGTACATCAGAGCTGTGGGTGGAAGCAACGGAGAAAGCAAGATCTCTGTTGCATTTTACAAAGTGTCTCGCTATGTTAAAGGAGTTTAACATAGCGAGACAGCTTTAAAGAAAGCAACGGAGAAAGGAAGATCTCTGTTACTTTTATTAAAGCTGTCTCGCTATGTTAAACTCCTTTAACATAGCGAGACAGTTTCTAAAAAGCAACGAGATCTTGCATTCTCCATTGCTGTAAAAAAGAAAAGACTTATACTCATGGAAAAAGACCGGGCAACCGGACCTTTTTCCATTTGTATAAGTCTGATTTACAACATGCATGCTGAGCAATCAGCGTGTACGTTTTGGAATATTAATGGGGGGTTGTTGTATAATTAATGATAATTACACCAACAAAAACAAAATGAAAACTCAGTAGACTTAAAATATCGTTATTGATTCTACTGCACATTAAAATGTCACTGTCAAAGGGTTCTGATATTTCTGTACTAGTTAAAGTGCTGAACAGCAGACCACACATTGCAAGTAAATTCATTCACTTACTTCAGGGGTATAGTCACCAGACAAAACAAATGTAATAATACTGGTAACATATTTATCAAAGAAGGTGATATTATTATAAACTTTGCTGTTACCAGTATGAGATAGTGCTACTGATGCTAAAAACATTGTCACAACAGTATCCTTGACAAATTGTTTTTTGGCACCAGAATCAGAAGAATCCATTATACCAGTCACGATCACATCACATAGCCATTCTCCAGCTCTACCAGAAGCGGGCTCTTGTTTTACTCAAATCTTGGAATAGGTCCATTGTAGTCTGTTTGTGAGGGAGGTATGGAGGACTTGATTTTTGCAGGCGTA
The DNA here is from genome assembly GCF_019279795.1 of Protopterus annectens. Lineage (NCBI taxonomy): Eukaryota > Metazoa > Chordata > Ceratodontiformes > Protopteridae > Protopterus > Protopterus annectens. The sequence goes on along the minus strand of NC_056746.1, from coordinate 203,264,636 downwards.
TCAACAGTATTAACCCTGGAGGTGAAGGGTCATACAGGGGCCGGCATCATGAGCTGTAATATGCGTATAACAGAGACAGGCTAGTAGCTGGAGAAACTAGATGAGAGTTACTGGACCAGACTTTGCAACTATTTGTTGAAACATTAATGATTGCAGAGGATGTAGCTTAAATTCAATGATATGAAAGTCTTTTTAAGCACTTAATTACGTTGACACCTTGCAGACCTTTTTTAATGCTACTCAGATGGAAGTTGCCATGCCTGAACTGATTTTTCAGTATTAATCCTTATTTCTGTCCTAACAAATACTGTATGCCTAAGCTTCCTTTAGCTATGAAGTGTGCATGGCATTGTACAGTCTAAAAGGTAACCTTTACACACATGTATGAAAGCCTGCCATTTGAAAAGTGCTAAGCACTTCATGTAGCACCAAAGACACAGACTTAACAAGTTGCCGATACTGCTTCCTGGTGACATGCCACAGCAAAACTCTTTGTCCTCAGTGACAGTTGACAGACAGATATCACTGAAGTGTAAGCAATCAACAGTTTTATTAGTCACTGCAAGAATATAAACACTTTAAATAGCATCAGATTGTTAAAGTTTTAAATGATGTGTTTTATTTGGCTGACAACACAGAGCTAAACTTATACAATCATTCACTGAATAACTAGTTCTTCTCCTTAGAAAATCTAACATAATAAGGGTAGGTAGGAGACCTCAACCTTAACAGGACCTTGTAATAGACACCTTTTTTTTGCTACCTCCCATGTGGTTTCACTTGCTTGTCACTTCTGCCACTAGTCCCAACCCAGATACGTAGGAAATGACTCCACTCTTTATCTTAGAAAAAAAAAACAACTGAAAAATGAAAGCTATAACCTATCCTTCTAAATTCTCTGAATTCTGATTAACCATCATGCCTTTCTGGTCATTCAAAAAGCCCCAAAGTTATTCCCATATTCATCTCTGTTATTCATTCAATGAATCTAAAGAACTTTCAGTTACAGTCTGGACTCCCCAGTATGAACTGCTCAGACTTTACAGTCACATGGATCATAACTCAGTCCTAAACTATTTTCCTAGTAAGTTAGTTGAAATTCAAAAGAATTTAAAAGGAAGGAAAATTACAGATCGCAGGTGCCTAAAAGCCCTTATACCATCTGTTGGGTTCATCATTTATGATGCCTAGCACTGCTGGAAAGATGCTAACTAATTTGGCCACTATGATTTCTACCTTAAATTAAGGTGATTGGGGATAATAAATGTAAATACAACCAAATTAAATTGCTTTGCAAGTACACAAGTCCTACTGTGCAGTCATCGGGTCATCTTCTGAACAACAAAATGAAAAGATAGTTGAGCAAAACAAAATATCAATGTCACATACTACTGCCAAGGTTGCCGCATGCCTGCTGTGAAGCTTAAAGTGCAAAAAGTGTTAGGAACTGCTTTATCAGTCCTATATTTTCTACCTCACATCCAGTCCTGATGCTTGTTCTTTTTATTTTTTTTTCTGATGACTGTAATGCTACAAAAGGATGGATATTGCCCTTATAATCTCTACACCTAGATACTTATCCTATAGCAAAGACTGTGACTTTCATCCCATTTCTAACTACTGCCTCTTTTAAGAAATCATTAAGTAGAGTGTTGTAACCAGGGCTTGAATTTATCAGTTACAGTGGTATTTCCAGCAAACTGAGCATGGCTTTAATGAGCACTTTTGTCCAAACCAAATGTATGAACTTCATCAGATCGATGAAGTTCATACATTTGGTTTGGACAAAATTGTTTATCTTGATTGTGTGTGTAAAGCCTGCTTGGACATTTTCTTAGATAAAACTCTTGGATGAACCTTGCCTTACAGTTTGTTTTTGAGTTTTTGGTTTATTTTTGTTCATTCAGAAATATTGTCAAATCCTTGCAGTAAAAATTTCCTTGATACAGAGCAATGGACTCCTTTTTTGATTCACACTTTCTTACCAATCATCTCAGTAGGAGTTTATAAAACTGCTAGATTAGGTCTTTAATGATTGCCGCTATCACATGCTCTATCATTGGGGTTCATTCTGAACATGACTGTTTAACATGTCATGCATCCAGTCAATGTGCTTTATTTGACATATTCTTATTATTTTTCAAGCTTTTAAAGCTGTACCATATGCATTGCATATGCTCAGAAACACAGTTGAACCTTTCAGTTTATCACTAGTGTGCAAGAGAATGACATTACTTATTGTGACAAACTACTCAGTAGGAAATAAGTCAAGGAATCTATGACAACTTAATAAAAAAAATTAAATGAGCAGAACAAGACAGGGTTAAAATATTCTTAAACTTTTACATGGAGCATAATCCCACTCACCTTCCCATGCAGGGAAGGTGTTGTGTCCTCTGCAGATCTGACTATTAAAGCAAGGTCTGACATCATCAAACTTAGGAATAAGTTATAACTTAATTTGAAAACAGACCATTTAGTCAAGTCATCTTGTCTGAGAAAGATGCTGATGAAGTAGTTGCATTCATCAATCTCTTAATGAGATAACAATGCTATGATGTACAAGAACACGCAGCAACTCTCACTGCTTAGATCCAGTGTAACATATGCATGATGCTCTATGAAAACCAAGACAACAAAGACCTATAACACCTGTGTGATGTGTTGTATATACCCCAAAGAGTTCCATCAGAAAACATGTAGCTCATAAAAAAAAGTGCAGGCTTGGATAATGACAGACTCTCTAAACATTTAGGTTTCCATGGCCATTTGAACTTCATATTCTTTTGTCCCATTCAAAAAAACATATGTGAATCTGCTTCACCATTAAAGATATATGCCCACAGGTTGTCTGAATTAAGTGCGATTTGAGTGGAGTCTGCATTGTTTGCATTTCTGTTTTTGCATTTTACCTCCTGGGTTATGTCTAAAATGTTCCAGTTCTGTTAAGCAACATACCCTGCAAATTAAGGGAATACAACTCTCAGGTAACTCTGAGCTGTAAGTACCTGTTTTAGCCATATGGCTTTAAATTGCTTAAGTCCATAGCAGTCTGTGGTGCATGTCTGCATTAAACTTACAAATATATTTACATTATAGTTTTACATTCAATAGTGTCACCCTGAGGTGGTCATTTGTATGTCATATTCTCTCCAAAGCAGGATTAATTTACTTCCTAAGGCAAAGCTGGTTTTGTATCTGGGTACATTTTGGAAAGTGTGGTGCCACATGAATTGGGTGCGCTTAATGTGAACCAAACATGATTGTTACATTTTTAAGGGGGGCTACAAGTCACTTCAGTGTTGTGCTTGACAAAACGTAGAGGATATTTGTAGAACCCAGCTGATTGCAGCTACAAAACTAGGTTAGCCAAACTCCATTTTGTACATACTTTTATTTGTATTCATCTGTTGTCATTTGTAGCAGCCCTCCCAAATCGTGCCTGCAGTATATACTGCAATTAGTTGGTATAGGCTGCTCATCTGAAGCCAAAGAGTGAACAAAAAACAACTTAAAACTTATATACAAACATTCACACAGGATTCATATCTAGAGGTATGTCAAGGTGAAAGCCATATGGGACATGTTAGTGTACCTTGGCCCAGTGCCACTCTGATTAGGCTCCTGATGCCTTCAGACTTGGGCAAGACAGTTGTAATCCCCTTGTTTCATCTGCCCCATTGCTGGTCTGGATACACTATTTTTACCAGTGCTGGCATGCCTGCAGACAAGCTGTCTTACACTGTCAAAGCATGATAAAGAAATCATGCAAGCTAAGTTATGTAGTGCCTACACTGCAGAATTACTTCCCCTCTCCCGAGACAAAAAGGCCTCATGACCCACTTCCATTTATTCCATAATGAAGGAATAAGTGCTTAAATCTGTGAAGAAAGTCAACACTCATGCTTTACAAATGAAAAGCACATCAACACTGTGAGTCAAACTGCAGGGAGCCACCCCCATGTTCTCAAATAAGACATGGTCCTACATCCCCATGTGAAAGCAATTTAGTTTCAGGAAAATGTCAGCCATGACCCTACATGAGAAAATAACAGTGGACTGTAAAACATCTTGAGGAACTTTTTGTAATAAACATATGGACAAGAAGCAGAACAACTGTACAATGCTTCCTGATCAAAATGCAGAAAACAATTGTCCTGAACCATATGTATTTATTTATTAAACTGATGGGTGAATTGCTTTAAAGAACTCTTTTGCAATTGTGTTTCCAACCATTTGGTATTAGTGCTAACATGACGTATTGTGCAGGAGAGAAGCAGAAGTACAAACACTTCAAATGCTTAGTTAGTTAGTTAGTTAGTTAGTTAGTTAGTTAGTTAGTTAGTTAGTTAGTTAGTTAGTTAGTTAGGATCTACTCAATCAATATAATGGTTTCCCCTTCCTGTACCTATCTGGCCCATTTGTCCACTGTGTGGGTGACAGGCTTCATTCTGTGTAAGAGCCTTAGAGTCATTCAGTCCAGACTGCTGAACCCTATATGATGTCCAATATTCCCCACAGAGACCATTATAGAGTGCTAGGGAGTAGCCCAGTTTGCAAATCCTTTATAAGAACATAACCCTTCCCTCACATGATGTACATGTTGCTGTTTCCTTTAAGGCACATGCTACCACCACACACACACTAGACTCCTAGTCGGGCGGGCACTGCTTGCTGCATGTGATATACCTGCACTCCAGCAGATGTCATCAGTGCAGCAAGCTGAGCAACAGCCCTCCCACTGGATGAGAAAGTCAGTATTGGCCACTCATACTCATCTTCCTCATGTGGTCCCACCAGCGATCATGCTGCTAGTCTGACATGGGTTGTCGGAGATGCAGTCAGGCCTTTATTTCTCTTGCCATGGGTACAGGCTTCAAAGGAAAAGTTGTAAGCAATAAATTTAGGCACATTCATTATCACAACTTTCATTTCTATTTGAATGAACGAAGAGCACTTCTTACATACTGCGAAATGGATTATAAATGGATCCATCCTCATATACAAATCCTTCTAGAACTGTTCTAATATACTAATATGATGTGTTTGCACTACCAAAGGGTGGTAAGTGAAGAAAGCCTTCTACCAGTGGCAGCAAGGTGGGGTCATACTAAGAGTTGTAGCTAGAAGAACACACATGGTCGTAGTAAGACTTGACTCATCTCTTTGAAAAGTATTAAGATAATTCAAACTGACAACAAATACAAGGGATCAAGAAAACATTTATTTCTTGGTAACACAACACTTTGATTAGTACCTACTTAGGAATGAAGTTGGTATTGGGGGACTAGATAGATGTAATACTCACTCCTGCTGTTTCATTATTATATCGTGGTTTCTTGCAAAAATGTATGACCTGTTCAGGAATGTATATGTATATACAAACAGGGACACAAAGGGACATGGACTTCAATATATACACCTGTATAAACAGATATGGTGGAAATGCTGCAAATGTGATACACACAAATGGAGACAAGCATGTACATATGTGTACAGAAACACACACACGAGCACACATGCACAAAATTATATAGGCAGATGCACACACACACACACACACACACACACACACACACACACACACACACACACACACACACACACACACACACACACACACACACACACACACACACACACACACACACACACACACACACACACACACACATGCATATGCACACATATACACTTCTGGAGACATAGACAGATAGATATATCTTAACAAGACAGACAGGCACATATACTGTATATATACACACACACACACACACACACACACACACACACACACACACACACACACACACACACACACACACACACACACACACACACACACACACACACACACACACACATGCACGAACACACAGGCATACACATATAAACTGAATCACATGTACATACAAACATAATTTAACAAGACAGAAAAATCTGCTATGCATGGATGCACACACACACACACACACACACACACACACACACACACACACACACACACACACACAAACACACACACACACACACACACACACACACACACACACACATGCGTGCAAACACACATACATGCATACACTTTCTTATTGTACATCCAGGTAGATGAAACAGTTTACATATATATATATATATATATATATATATATATATATATATATATATATATATATATACGTATATACATATATTCCTGGTAGAAGAAGACTTTGCAGTTAGTCCACCTATTTCCTGTTCTTCTGATCTTCCCCACTTGTTCATACCTTCTTAAATGTGGCCACTAAGTCACAGAGTACTCCACCTAATCAAATACTGTCTCCACTCATGCAAAAACCTCCGTCTCAGTGAAATAAAACGTTCACAGGTCCAAGTTCAAGTTATTCTCTCTGTGACTGATGGTTTTGTCTTCTTCCTTACTTCCTCACTATCACTTTCATTTCTGCATATAATGATTATAGATTGTCTGTTCAATCCCATCTACTGTCCTGTATGAAATGCTTCAGTCCTTTCACAATTTCCTCACATGCTAGTCCTTCTAGCCCCTTATTTCTCCTTTCTTTTTTCCTTGACTGTATTGCTGTGTCCACTTCTTGTTAATGTTTTTGGATCAGGATGCATGGTTCTAATTTGAGGTCTGTCCAATTCAATAAATCAGATTTGTTTTTCTGTAAACTCTGTTCCTTTTAAGACATACTAAAGCATCCTGCTGGCTTTACCTTCTGCCACCATAACCCTTAGGTTCTTTGCTGCCACATCTATTTGACTTTCACCACCCCTGGCATGTGCTTCCTCACTGGTTTGTCATACCTTAGGATCAGTACTCTTAACCTCTCTAGACACATTCTGTATATCATTTTATATACTCCTTCATATGTTATCCACCCTGGACCCACTTCTGGGATCATCCATAAAAAGATGGATCCTTTTCTCGAATCCCACTGATATGTCCATGATATATACATTATTAGATCACTAGTCCAAATGATAATTCCTGCATATCTGCAGTTTGTAAAATTTAACTTTGGGAAACCACAGCTTTGCTTTGACAATAATTACTACTACTTCTGTTCATAAAACTATACAAATGTTTGGCTATAAAAACAGAACTCAGTTCAGAAAAGCAATGCACAGTGTGTTAGTGGTAAATACACTAAAATAATAGTCACAGAAACAGTGTTAATAGATATAAGCAGAAATGGGTGAAAATGCAACACCATTGAAGCATACTGAGAAACAAATTTGGGGAAGATCATCACATTGGACATGTTCTTAGTGCAATATTCCTTTGTCAGAGTTTTTAGCTTATGTTTTGTAATAGAGCCTTTCTGTAATCTTTAAATTATTAACTCAACTCAAAATAAAGTAAAATACATTGGTTTTGCATGTGCTTTATCTTACCTAAACAAACAGTCTCTGTGGTGTCCCTCGAAGTCTCAGAAACCCAGTATGTCAATATATTGGGTCCAGCAACAAATAATGAGGACATTTCTCTGTGTGGAAGATCTAAGATTCCCTAGAGTTCCTTTAGGCACATAATAAAAAACTTACTTTGAATATCTGACCTAATAACAGGTGGTAGAAATACTTTCTTTAAAAACTTTCAAAAGTATGAATCCACTAATGAAATTAGGGAAGCACAAACTTGGTTGTAAGAAGGGCATGTGCTTCCCTACTTTCATTAGTGGATTTACACTTTGGAAAGTTTTTAAAGAAAGTATTTCTACCACCTGTTATTAGGTGGGATATTCACAGCATGGGTTTTATTAGGTGCTTGAACTCTAAGGAACTCTAAGGAATCTTAGATCTTCAAAATGAACTGACAAAAAACCCACTTGGAACAAACTGCACTGTAGCCAAACACAAATGTAAAATACTATAAACTGCAGCAGCACAGACCATGGTTTATTAGGAGCAGGTAAAAACTTTATTTCCGCAAGAAAAATACTGGTAAGCACTTGCACACTATGAAGTACTTCATCAGACAATACAAATGCATGAACCAAAAACAATTAAATAGAATACTAACTAATATTCAACCAATAAAAATACACATTACATTTAAAAATTCTAAAACATCCAATCAACTTTACCATTCAATCAAATAGTAAAATAATTACTTAAACAGACCCTTAGATTTCAGGACTGGAGTTTTATCTGCCTGTAACTTAATAATGAAGCTTACGATTCTCAGTATATATTTTATAATCACCCATCCTAATATTTTTGCGTACCTGCTCTAATACTCTAAATAAAAATAGTGGTTCTGATGCAAGTTTTTTCTTTGTGTTTTGGCCAAACCCCTTTATAATGAAGGAGATGATTATTTAAAAAAGTTATTGCAGGTTGAAACAAAGTTCATTATTAATTTTGGAATCTTATATCCAAATGTTTTGAATCAAGAAGTGAATATTAATGTTCGATAATTAATTTTATTCTAGGTATAGCATTTAAAAAAATACATATATATATATATATATATATATATATATATATATATATATATATGTTTGTATGTATATGTTAGATTCATTGTATATGGATGTTTTGTCACTTTATGGTGGGGCATGATGTTTAAATTTAATCAGGTTTGGCTAATGTGTTAATTGGGACAATTTTGTTATATAAAGGACTGCGGCATAGTGTAAAATTATTCCCTTGAAGGCAAAAGCCAAGGTACCAGGAAACATCAGTAAAGTTCGTACAGTTCCAGCTTTGGCTCCCTCTTATTTGTTTATTCACAACTTTTAAACTCTGCCAACTCATTACACTCTGAGAACATATGCTCTCAGGTAGCTCTTTCTTCCCCATTGCACCTCCAACATTTGCCATCTACCCGAGGAAAAATTATTTGGTGTCTGCTTGGGGTATTAACATATCTATGCAAACACTTCTAAGCAAAAATCCAAATCTTCTAGATTTTTGCATATTTAGGAGCCATACATATGTTCTCCCATTATTTCTTTGTGAAATCTCTCTTCCCAATCTTTTATAATTTCTTCTGATTGATTCCTATAGTTATCATGCAATATCTTATATGCCCTACTAATTATCCCTTTTTTAACAGCAGTTTCTCTTCTAGATTCAATTAAAAACTCACCAGTGTGAATCTTTCATTTAGGATTCCCCTTATTGCTTTCTCCTTGTGTGTACTCTGATATCAATCCCTGATAGGGAAGGCAATCACCAGCCTGTAGTCCAAATGTATTCTTGGCCTTTTTCCATTCTATTACCCTTTCCTCTCTAATTATTTGTTCCCAATACCTAGGTTCCTTTGTCAGCTTCCTCCAGCAAATCCCATCCCTTCCTTGTCTATTCTCAGAACACCCTTATGACAGAATCTCCTTTCTGCATTCCTGTGGTGGCTTACTTCTTCATATACTTTCTATTACTTTATCAATACAATATATTTTTTTAATTTCTTCAAATCTTTTGGGTTTCTAATACCCTGACAGGAATGGACCCCATTTCTAAGTCAAAGTACGATTAAAGTACATGAAATTAGTATTGTTTCACTCTTTGATGTCAGCCAAAAGTGCTCATCGCAGCACCCGCAGTGTGCCCAGTGATGACTACTTCTGCAATTCGTACGGAGTTACATCAATTGGCATTATATCTAAATATAATCGTAGACTCTTCTTTATAAGATCCATTGCTCCTACTACTATTGGAACTATCTGGGTATCTTTCTTCGACATTGCTTTCATTTCTGCTTGCAAATCCTAATATTTTATAACTTTCAGTCTCTCTGTATGCAGGACATAATCACTGAGTGTGGCAATTTCAATGCTCAGTGCAACTTTTGTCTTCTTTTCTCGGAAGATTATATCCAGTTTTCTAGCATCTATGTTTTGAACTGTTGGTAATGGATGATTCCATGTGATGTAGACTTCATAATTTTTTATGATGCGTTGTGGCTCATATTTTCAGTGTTCTACAGTTACTTCAGTACCATAATGTTTGCACAATCCCCTTTGCATCAATCTCTCCACAGTATTATGACTTTCGATATACAGTCCTTCTGCCATTAGTATGTCACAACCAGCAACAAGGTGTGCAACTGTTTCCAATTCTGTTTTGCAAAACCTACATTTGTCTGTTTCTCCATGTTCAATGGACTTTGTATATCAACGTGTATGTAGCCCACTATCTTGTGCTGCCAATATTAACATTTCATCTCTTGGTTTGAATTCCTCTCTCCTTAACCGTACCTGTGTTTATTCTTGAACAACATGAAGTTCTTCCAGAAGTTTTCTGTACTTGCAACTATATTTAAGCTTTTCCACATTTCTTGCCTTCTCATCTGGTCCTTCACCTTATATTCTTTGTTTTATTTTTTGGCACATTCAATTACTTCCTGATTTGTAGCTACTCCTGGTTTGATTTCCATTCCTGCTTGATGCCGATATGCTTCTGCTAGATTTAGCAGAGAAACCATCTTAGATTTATTCTCCTCATGTTTCAAAACTTTCACTACATTTGGGTCTTGTGAGGTCAGCAGATATGTGTGGAGTCCCACGATTGCTGATCTATGCATGTAATCACTTTCAGTGAGGCCTATCCCTCCTTCAGAATGGGGAATATATAGTCCTGGTATGCACTGATTTTTATAAATCATTTGGTGAGCATGAAGCATGCTTCTTGTTTTCCTGTCTAATCTATTCAACACATTTTGGGGCCAGTCAATCACTCTAAAACTGTAAGTAAGGACAGGAAGAGCAAGTTGCTTTATAGCTGGGATTTTGTTCCTAGATGTCAGTGCTGTTTTCAGGGATTAATTTAAGTTTTCTGAGATATTCCTTACTAAGTTTTATTTGCATTTGTTCGTGTTTTATTGTTGATCCTTCATCAATTCTAAAATATTTATGCACTCCTTGCTTAAGTTCTTTTATATCACATTCTTATCAGAAACTGATGTTTTTCCTGCTGTTGCAATTTTCCTGCTTTAAAGGTCGCTTTTGCACATTTATCAAGATCAAATGGCATTCTTATATCATCTGAAAAAGTTTTGACAACTTGCAGTTGTGCTTTCAGTTCCTCATCTGATGAGCTATACAGTTTTAAATCATTGACAAAGAAAAGATGAGAAGTCTTTACACTTTGTTGTTTTCTAGGAGCCAAATTATAGCCATGGCCTAAGCTGTTAAGTAGACAGCTTATAGGTTCATAGGTTCATAGGTAAGTACTAGGCTATTGGGGCCTATACAAGCCCAGCCAAAAACGTACCCTGACTTTTTCCACCCAAGAAAATTATTTTCCTGCGCCACTGTCAAGCAGAGCCACAGAGGTGATCCCCGGGTTGAATTTCCTATTTCCCATCCAATCATCAAGATTTTTCTTGAAGAGTGCTAATGAGGAGCTTTGTTTGATATAGATAGGTAGTTTATTCCAGAGTATGGGAAGTCTCTGGGACAGGAATCTATCCCTCCAGCATGTTCTGTTTAATGTGGTGACAAGGTTTAGGTCCCTAGAGCATGTAGCTTGGAGAGATTGGGATTTCTTTAAGTGGAGCATGTCCGACAGCTCTGGGTTTGACATAAGCTTTGAATGTTAGGCAGAGATCACCTCTGAGTAGGCGATATGCGACGGAGTAAAGCTGGAGTTTTTTGAGACGGTCTGTGTAGAGCATCTATTTGAGGCCGGTAATCTTCTTTGTGAGGCATTTCTGCAGCCTTTCCAGTTGTTGTAGATGTCTTGTGAGGTACATACCAAAAGGGGCATTGTACTCTATAATGGGTCTAATGAGTGATGAGTAGAGGGGTACAATGAGCTCTTTTTTTCTGGATGAGAAACCTTTTTGTGATGAAGTGTGCCATGTAGACGGATTTCCTGACTACTGTGGCAATGTGATTATCAAAGGAGAGACTACTGTCCACCTGTGTCCCAAGGTCTCTTATCACACTTTCAGTGTTAAGTATACTACTGCCTATGATGTAGTTCATGGGTACAGAGTTTTTACCAAAGGGGATGAAAATGCACTCTTTGGCATTGAGCTTGAGGCCATGGCTTTGACACCAGGCATCTGTCTCAGTGAGGCCCTTTTGTAGGATGCCCACATCGTTAGGAGTTTTGATTATGGCTCCTAGTTTGCAGTCATCTGCAAACTTCATTAGACAAAGACCTTCTGTGTTAGCCTGTACTTCAGAGAAGTAGATATCAAACAGGAGAGGACCCAGGACTGAACCCTGTGGTACTCCACTTGTCACTGGTCTGAAGTCAGATTTGGAGTCTGCTACTTTCACAGTGTGGGTTCTGTCAGTGAGCCAGTTGGCAACCCATCTTGTGACATAGGGATTTCTACCTAGTTTAGTGAGTTTATGTATAATTCCAGAGTGAGGGATGGTGTCAAAAGCCTTGGCAAGATCTAGCTAGGCTGTGTGAACTGCCTTACCCTTGTCTACGGCTTTGGTGACTGCTTCAAAGAAGTCTATCAGGTTTAGGAGACATGATCTGCCTTTTGCAAACCCAAACTGGGTGGGATCCAGAGTTTGGAGATAACCAATATCTTTGTTTATAAGTTCCATGATGATACGTTCCATGGCCTTGCAGACCAGGCTCGTCAGGCTAATGGGACGGTAGTTCCCGAGGTCCATGGTGGCTCCCCCCTTGTGGAGTGGGATAACCATTGCTGTGCACCATTCAGCAGGCACAAAGCCTGAGGTGAGGCTATGACTGAACATGGTACTTAGGTGGGGTGCCTGTTCGTTTTGTAGTTCATGTAGAATGCAGCCTGGGATGTTATCTGGTCCCATGGATGCTGTGTTCTTGGCTTTGGAGAGTGTGGTTTTTACCTGTGCAGCCGTGATTACAGGAACTTTGCATTCTTCGGTTATAGAGATGAGCTCTTTAGGGGGTGAGAGGGGGGTAAAGTTAGTATTGAACCTATCTGCCAGGATGTTGGCTGTATCAGTTGGATCTGTATATTTAGTGCCATTGTGCTGTAACTCAAAGCAGATCTGAGTGTTGCCATTGAGATTCTTGACATAGCTATAGAATGTTTTGTGTGGTTGTCTTTAGAATCAGTGGTGATTTTGTTTTCGTAACTAGCTTTAGAGGATTTTCAGGGATCACAGCTTCTTACTGAGGCTGACCAGGGAGCTCCTCCACTCATGGGATTTTACTCTCTTTTGCAAGAGTTTCTTCCTTTTGTTGTACTGATGTTTTTCTGCTGTTGCAATTTTCCTGCTTTAAAGGTCGCTTTTGGTTAAGGGCAAGGCAGAATAGCAGTGGTGACAGGGAGTCACCCTGGAATATACCCCTTTGAATTTTTATCCCTGGGATAATGATTTGTCTTTTATTATGGTTAATTGCAAAATGGTCTGCCACGGTTTCATGGTCATTGTAATGTAGTCGATCAGTGTAGGATGTATCCTATACATTTTCAAACACTCTTTTATCCATGAATGTGGGATACTATCAAATGCTTTTATGTAGTCAATCTATGCCATACTTAGAGTCTTCCCCTTTTTACAGTTCTCCACTATGACTTTAACAACAAATGATGCTTTGCTCCATATAACTTTCTTTTATTGCCCTTTTGTTCTACTGCCATAATTGAGTTTTCTTCTAAATTACTATAAATTCTGTCAGCATCAATTCCCGTGTATAATTTATACGTCGTCATTGGATCTATAATTTTTAGGGTAGCTTGCAGGTTCACTCTTAAGTAGGAGCATTGTTATTTATTATGTATTTATTTCAGTTTGATGACTGGGAAAGTCCACTGGACCTAAAATGAGCCCATTTTCAGTGGAGGCCCTGGGAGAAAAGCTCCAGTAACAATGACAAACATATTAGCATATGCACATACAAAGCAAAGAAATCATACAGCTTTACATAGCATTCTACAGTATAAGATTTCTACATTCTACAATAATAATAAAATCTAGCAACTGTACAGTCTGAGTCATTAACAGTGAATTACAACTGAAATTTTACATTCCACAATAATAATAGTAAAACTCTAGCAACAGTACAGTCTAAGAGTCATTAACAGTAAATTACAATTGAGCACGAGAAATTGTTGGAAATAAACTATTAACAAAATGTGGACATTAAAGAGGGGTAGGAGGGCAAATGATGTGAGTGCAGAGAGTTAGAAGATGGGTTTTCATATGTTTTTCTTGTTGTTAGCTAGGTTGGTGTCTGTTCAGGGTGCGCATATAAATAGTTCTTACTCATGGCTAAATCTTTGTGCAAAGATGTTAATATTTTTAGCCAAAAGTTAAGTACTGCATCTGGGCCTGGGGGTTTCCAATTAGAGGCTTTTCTTAACTTTATTTCAATCTCTTTGGCTGTTACTTCATCCCATTTTATGTCCTGTACCTTTAAATTTTTTATTCTTTCTTTAACTTCTTCTATCCATTTAGCATTGTTGTTATGTTCCACAGGATCTTTATAGATATTTCTCCAAAATGTATCTATTTCTTCTTTTTTTGGGCAGTCTTTCATTTCCTTTTACCTTGTTCCCCAATTCTCTATAGAACTTTTTTGGGCCATCAATAAATTGCTTATTTTGTACCTTTCCCTTATATTTATCTTCAGATCTTCTAAGTTTTTCCACCCGTGCTGAAAGTTTTAGTTTGTTATTTGCAACAGTGCATGATAAATCCTGGTATTTTCTAATACTGTGCATTGACTTTTATCACGTCTATCTTTCTTAGTATTCTTGTTGATCTGTTCCCTCTTCTATAGTCCTCTAACAGTGACATTTCTCTATTCGATACTTCCATGATGGTATTCGTTTTCGCCCTCTCTTTTCCCTCGCTACTCAGTGTTCTTGTGGTAGAACTTTATCAGTTATTAATTTAGCTGCACAGTAATATATCCTGTTTACTTCTATTATATCTCATGGATCTCTATGAACAGTCCTAATTACTGTGTTCATCTGTTTTATCAGACTTCTGACTTTTTGGGTTCTATTAGCCTTCTGCAGTCTATTTCTTTCATTGATCTTGATATGTCTGTCTATGTCTGTTAAATAAAGCAACTCTTCTCTTAGCTCATTTCTTCTAAACTGAGGGCACATTTTTTTGTTTTCCAATTCCTGCGGGCATTGTATAGAAAGTTCTATAACATCTTCCAGTGGCACATTCTCTTCAATTTCATCTTGTGCCATCCATTGCTTTGTCATATGGGAACTCACTGGCCTATCACTCCTCAACTTTGACTGCACCAGAGTTTCCACAGTTTCCTGTTCCTTTCCTTGTTGTCCAGCTTCAAGGGAACATATATACTGGTTTCCTGTGGAAGGCTGCAAATTATCTTCATATGGCACCTGACCAATTGCTTCCTTTTCCACTGGTTTCCACTTAATTTGGATATCCATTGTT
>NC_056746.1:203201804-203244304 GCF_019279795.1 Protopterus annectens | reverse complement strand
ATATTGTTCATTGTGACCCTTTCCAATGAATTTAGCAGAAAAAGTGCCCCTTTGCTTTCTTGCTTTTTTGATCATATCGTTTCTTAAGGTTGAATGATGTCCCAAACTGTTGCCAAGTTGGCAATTTGGACAGATTTGTGCCTCCTACCATCTACTGTCCCTTCAAGTGGCATGGAGCTGGTAATGTGCTGTGGAACAGACAATATACTTTATTTATAAACACAAAAACGAAGTAGCTGTAATCTTCTCAAGACTTGAATGTTAGCGCTTTCATCTAAAATAATGCTTGGACTTCTTCAGACATCCCTCTCCCAGAATGCTATAAGGATTGTCTACATTGCACTATGTCAGCAGTGCCAATCTTTCTAAATAGGAAAAACGGAAAGATCATTGAAACAGAGAATCTATGAGAATATACATAACATAAGTAAAAAAACAACCACAAATGCTTTAGCTAGGCATACCTTAGAAAATCCCACTCACGAGTTTCTATTCACTATTCTCCATCAGGAAACCATAATGGTCGGGGGGGGGGGGGGGGGGGGCGGTTCCTTGGGAGCTGAAACTAGAAGAGAATGAACTTTTGTGGCAGATTCGTACATATGCTCATATTCCCCCAGGCCTTAATGATTATGCTTCAATTAAATGTATTTTGAAGCTGAAAGCATTAGATAGGTGAAAGTTATATGTTTATTGAATATTGCTTTGTATTTTTATAAGCTTTGATTATTTTAAATGCATATAGTCTGTTAATGTCTTAATATTTTAATGGCCATGTAATCTTGGTATAATGTGTCCCAGTTTTTAAAAAGGAAAAGGCGTTTAAGCAAGGTTTTATGTGTATGACAACTTCAGTGTTTGTTGTATGAGTCCCTGCTTGGTGGGACTTATCTAGTTTAAAACACTTACATACTTCATTGTTTAATTAAACCAGTGATTAACTGATTAATGAATGTATAAAAGCTATAGCATTCTGGGAGAGGGATGTCTGAAGAAGTCCAAGCATTATTTTAGATGAAAGCGCTAACATTCAAGTCTTGAGAAGATTACAGCTACTTCGTTTTTGTGTTTTTAAGTGTTTTAGTTTTTTCGTATTTTCTGAGTTTTGGTATGGTGAATGGAGCTGCAGCGACCTCACAATCCTTATTTTCTCAAGAAGACAACATTTTAACAGGAGGTATTACCAACGAGGTGAATGCCATAGGTAATTTGACTGCTTTGGTGCAGCAACTCCTGAACCGAGTGGACACTTTGTCAAAGAAAATTGAAACAAAAGAAAGTAATGCTGTTAGAACAACGGCTGGAACAACATCCACTAGCTTAAATGCAAGTGGGCAGGTACTGTCTTATGCTGAAGTTTCAAATGCAACTCTTAATTGTAGCTCAAATGGGCGTGGGGCTACTAGCCCAAATACTGTGATTAATAATACACCTTCTAATGGCAACCAACAAGAACGGTCTCAGAGAAATTCTGAATCTGTTCCCATTATAGCAGATTATCTTAGAGCACCAGTGTTTTTTGGAACAAATACTGACAATAATATCAATGCCTCCAATGAAAGTGTTGATCCATCCTTAACCACCAAGCTAAACGAATTTGACAAAAAGTTGATTAAATATCACAAATTTCAATTAGAAATTAGTTACTTACAAGAATGTATAACTAAAGGTTTGGTACCTAAGGGTTTGAGTCAATGGAGGTATCCTGTGGTCTTAATTAACAAATCCAACTTTCACCATGAACTTATCTGCCTTTTTGACAGACAAGGATTCGAGTTTCTCAAAACCCTGATTAAACAATACACTTTGCAGGTTGACATTTTAAAAAGTGAATTGGAAATTTTGGAGCATAAAATAACTTCTGATGTGGACTCTATAAGATATAGATTTGACTATGCTTGTATTTTTTCTTCCATTGACTTTGCCATAACACGGGCTATTGAAATCAAGAAAAAGAAAATTTTGAGGGATACCAATGAATATGCAAAAGGCATTGCTTATCCCCCACCTCCAAAGCCAATAAATCCAATAGTGAACCATGAGATTGCTGAGGTGCAACGTCCCCTAGTTGATGACGATAATGAAATGGATGACAACACAATGCAAACTAACCAGCTAAGGCGTAGTGAGAGGCTTAGGAATGGCAGAGGTTTGCAAAATACAGCATCGGGAAATATTAACAACTACAACCCTCAGGGTTTTCAGGGAGCATTGAAAAAGCAACCGAACTATCAACAGAATGCCAGAGGACAAGGCCAGCAACAACGGAAGAAACAGAATCGACGCAGGAGATAGTACAAACCCCCACAACTAAACCGCTCATCCTAGTAAGCACAGAGGGGGATTTTAAAGTCTATAACTTTAACTACATGTGGACATTAAATTAGTTGACTTGTTGTCTAGGGGTTCTATCCTTTGTGCCTGATAAGAAAGTCGATTTGGCTAAAACCATTGTGGACTTAAAAATGTTTGTTTGTAAATTAAACCTGTCAGTTCTTATGGGTAATACTCCTACACTAACAAGGGAATTAAAAGTTTCTAGCTTTTTTAACCCCCCTCTGCATGCCACAATAGCTCTATTTCAGAGGATTTGTGAGATGGATATTCGATCTGCTTTATGTGGAGTTAACTTGCCTAGGGGATATGCTAACAACATGTCCTCTGAAGACCATGATTTTTTCCGATTTTTAAAGGCATATAAAGTTAGGGCCATAAAGGCAGATAAAGGCGGTGGGCTCATTTTTATGAATGAAAGTGAATATGTACAAAAAATACTTACTTATTTAGACAGTGATAGTTATTGTCATGTAAGTTTAAATGAAGTTAACATTGCTTATAAAAAAGTGAATGGTACTCTCAATGATTTGTTCCTAGAAGGAAATATTAGCATGGACACTTTAACTATGATAGCACCAAGGACACCAGTTCTATTTAAAATCCCAAAATACATAAAAACTTGAATAATTTACCGTTTAGACAAATTGTGGATGGGAGGGGATCAATAACATATTCAAGTGCCAAATTTGTGGATAGCAAGTTGAAGCCCATTATTAAGAGCAAAACACAGATATGCCCTGATTCACGGGGGCTCTTAGATGGTATTAATAAACTGAAATATAATGAGAACCATCATTTTCTCACAGTGGATATTAAAGATCTATACACTGTAATAACACAAGACACAGGATTAGATTGGGTTAGAGCACTCAACACATAAAGGCATAAAGAACAGGGAAATAAATGCCATAGAAACATTGCTGGACCTCATCTTATCCAATAACTTTATGCTCTTTAATGGTGAAGTTTACAAACAAAAAACAGGTGTAGCCATGAGGGCACCATGCGGGGGTAGCTTTGCTAATTGTGTCATGGCATCCTGGGAGAAGGAGCTGCTATACACAAATTATCTATTCCAACAGCACACCATTTGGTATACTAGATACCAAGGTAATATTTTTTTTTTTATTTGGAATGGGGATGCTAGTACAATTGAACCCTTCACAAACGATATTACAAAGCTTACAGAATTTTTAGAGTTCACCTTTCAGTTTGCAACAGAGTCTATCAACTTTTTAGATGTGCAGTTGTCAAAAGACAGACCCAATAATAGATATAGGACTGCCATATATAGGAAGCCTACATATTCAAATGCATTTTTGCATTTTTCTAGCAGCCACCCCTTCTATCAGAAAAAAACAGTAATGAAGGGGCAGTTAGTAAGAGCTGCTAGGATGGTTTCTTCTGAGGCAGATTTTTTAGCAGAATGTAATTTATTGAAGGGTATGTTTTTAAAAAGAGGGTATCCTGAATATTTATTCAATAAATTTGGGTAGAATTTTCCACCAAAAGACCTAGGGGGCATTTTAAGCCTTTTTTACACAGAGGATACATGGTACCCCAAAATCTTATTGACAACGATGACACTACACACAACATGATGCCCGATTCAGGGCCTGTGTTCTTGACAACATATTCACTGAATGCCAACATGATTTCCAACATTTTATATAAGAATTGGACCCTAATTTCAGAAGATACCCATATATGTAAAAAAACTGCATGGCACTCTGCACATAACATACCGACAAGGACAAAATTTAAAAAACATCCTAGAATTTCAAAGTGAAATAACTAATATATGTTCTGGCATGTATAAATGTGGTAGATGCCACCAATGCCAACACATTAAAGTTGGGAATAAATTTACTATTAGAGCTCTGGAATACTTAGTGAGAGGGAAGTATAATTGTGAATCTAAAGGGATTGTCTACGTTGCACTATGTCAGCAGTGCCAATCTTTCTACATAGGAAAAACAGAAAGATCATTGAAACAGAGAATCTATGAGAATATACATAACATAAGTAAAAAAACAACCACAAATGCTTTAGCTAGGCATACCATAGAAAATCCCACTTACAAGTTTCTATTCACTATTCTCCATCAGGAAAAACATATTGCTCGGGGGGGGGGGGGGGTGCTTGGGAGCTGAAACTAGAAGAGAATGAACTTTTGTGGCAGATTCGTACATATGCTCATATTCCCCCAGGCCTTAATGAATATATGCTTCAATTAAATGTATTTTGAAGCTGAAAGCATTAGATAGGTGAAAGTTATATGTTTATTGAATATTGCTTTGTATTTTTATAAGCTTTGATTATTTTAAATGCATATAGTCTGTTAATGTCTTAACATTTTAATGTTCATATAATCTTGGTATAATGTGTCCCAGTTTTTAAAAAGGAAAAGGCTTTTAAGCAAGGTTTTATGTGTATGACAACTTCAGTGTTTGTTGTATGAGTCCCTGCTTGGTGGGACTTATCTAGTTTAAAACACTTACATACTTCATTGTTTAATTAAACCAGTGATTAACTGATTAATGAATGTATAAAAGCTATAGCATTCTGGGAGAGGGATGTCTGAAGAAGTCTAAGCATTATTTTAGATGAAAGCGCTATCATTCAAGTCTTGAGAAGATTACAGCTACTTCGTTTTTGTGTTTTTAAGTGTTTTAGTTTTTTCATACTTTATATTTATTAATAAAATTAGTTGTTTCTTCTGTACACTATTTGCTGCTTCATTTTGTATTATGGATGGTGTTTAGACTATAATACAATTAGTGGAAAAGTGGAAAATATTTTTCAGAGAAAGTAGCTAGGTGTGTGTCATTTTTTTCTTCTCCTTAGGACACAAGTGTTTAAATATAGATTGTCCTGCAAAATAAGGGACAGGTGATAAATCTAATCCTGACATTCTGCTGACCCAGATT
The DNA here is from genome assembly GCF_019279795.1 of Protopterus annectens. Classification (NCBI taxonomy): domain Eukaryota; kingdom Metazoa; phylum Chordata; order Ceratodontiformes; family Protopteridae; genus Protopterus; species Protopterus annectens. The sequence goes on along the minus strand of NC_056746.1, from coordinate 203,239,037 downwards.
AGCCATAAATAATAGCAGGTCATTACGATCAGTCACAGATTTAGCCTGTATGAGTTTTTAGTTTAGAAAATATTTTAATATCACACTTGATGGTAGACAGCTGTAAGCCATAAAAAAATCAAATGCCTAGATAATTCTTCTAAAAATAATCACTTATTATACAGAAGCTACACAATGGGCTTCACACAGTTATAACGAATATCATAATTTTACCTTTGGTTTAAACTATAATATTGATAATAAACTCATGCGCAGTTCTGATTTTTATTTGATGGTCTGTCTGTAAATAACTGAAAATAAACCTGGAAATACTTTTCAAAATCATTCCAAGCAACATTCCTTTAAACATAGCACAGAACCGAATTATTCCCATACTCTTTTGTTTTTCTGTTTCATTTTAAGCCAAATTAGCAAGCGTTGTTATGGCACAAAACTTAAAAGTCTATTTTTTTGGCAGCATCCCTTGTGCAGCCCAGGTGTTGTCAGAATTGGAAGTAGACGTTTCTCCCAATTAAACAATAGCAAGAATGCAGGCTTTTGATTTCAGAACCGAATTTTTAACATCCCATAGATTTCATTCAGTCTTTGCAGTAACCCTAGTCCAGTTAAAAGCATTCTCTGCTGGGATTTTAGCTCTGAGCGACACCTCAGTTCACACACCTGCAGGCAGACTAATCTGTATTTAGTGATGTCTGTTACAGCAGGACTCTGTAGACATCAGCCCCTTTTCAATTAGGTGAAGTGATGAAAAACACAAAGCAAACAGGGGTGCAGCTGCATTTTGCTTGACAGTATGCAAAACTTCCCACACTTAGATCCTCTGCTCTGCATGGTGACATCTTGATTGGTTTTGAAGACTGGCAAACAAGCCCTAGGATACAGAATACACCTAGTGGCATTGTCACTGAAACCATTACACATGCTTTATACTAAAACTATATCTTGGATGATTCAAATGTGACGCTGATCAGCATTTAATGCAATGCAGACTGTAAACATAGTCTCTTCTGGATCAATGAAGTTTTGTAGCCCAGCAGGAGTTACTTATCTTGTTCTATGCATTATGCAAACTTTCTCTTAGCTGGTCATCTGCTAGACTCAGGTAATGTAATCTGAAAACCGAGAAATGAAATTCACCTCTTATTATTCCATTTTATATACCTAAGGAACACTATAACTTACAGAACTTTGTGTCTTGACATTTGTCTCTCATTAGTGCAAGAACTGTTGCATTAGTCTCCATAGTGAGGACTGGGGTTGGAACATAATGTGTGACACAAATAAACAAAACTCTTCCCGCAACATGCATAGACTTACAGGTAAGCTGCATCTGTTGCCTCTTCCAGAAGTTAGGAACATGCACAGTCTCTTTACACTGGCACATGTGCACCCGCACACACACACACACACACACACACACACACACACACACACACACACACACACACACACACACACACACACACACACAGACACACACAAACATTCAGTTTGTGACTTAAATTATGTAATTTTAATGTACACAAAAAGAAAACTCACAGGGAAAGTAACTTGCACATTCTGAAAGCCCTTCCTAGAGCTATTAATTTCTAAATCTCACAATTTTATGCACTTAATCAATCTTCTATACAGTACTGATTTTTTTTCTGACTCCAGTAATATATTTACCTTTTTTGCAGTTTGATCGTGGTATATTAGATTCTTGTGAGATTGAGATGCAATGCAGATAACTGTTTCAACTTGAATGGTACACCACATTGTTAGCAATGATTACAGGGAGTAATCTTTTAATACATAAAAATAATGTTTGTGGGATATCTATAGTGCGGCACAATAAGGCATTAAACTCAGGTATCATTTGACTGCACTTTTGGTAGCTTAAATTAACAGAGTTTATAGTCATCTAGAACAAAACTTAATTATGGCAGTAGAACAAAAAGGCAATAAAAGAAAGTCATATGGAACAAAGGACTGTTTGTTGTTAATCAAAGATATAGCGGAGAACTGTATGAAGGAGAAGAATCTAAGTAAGGCATGGATTAACTACAAAAGAGCATTTGATAGTATACCACATTCATGAATAAAAGAGTGCCTAAAATGTGTAAGATACACCCTACACTGATTGACTACATTACAGCAACCATGAAACAGTGGCATACCACTTTGGAATTACCGAGCATTGGTGGCTCAGTGGTAGAATTATCGCCTGCCACATGGGAGACCCGGGTTCAATTCCTGGCCAGTGCAGCAAGGCATTCTGGGTGGCACTGTGGTGCAGTGGTTAATGTTATCACCTCACAGCAAGAGGTTCTCCTGTTTGATTCTCGGCTGGGGTGCCTTCTGTGTGGAGTTTGCATGTTCTCCCTGTGTTCGCGTGGGTTTCCTCCAGATACTCTGGTTTCCTCCCACATTCCAAAGACATGCATCTGGAGCATTTTTCCCCAGGCCTCTAGTGAAAACAGGCTCTGTGGAACCTAGTCGGACTTTCCCGGTCAACAAATGATAAATACATTTAAAAAAATTAAGCCATGATAAAGGACAGATTATTATCTCAGGAATAAAAATCCAAAGGGGGATATTCCAGGGTGTCTTTCTTGTCACTGTTGCTATTCTGCCTTGCCATTAATCCATTAATCTGTTTACTTAACAGCTTAGGCCATGGCTACAATTTGGCTCCTAGAAAACAGTAAAGTCTAATGAAGTCTCTTCTTCTCTTTGTTGATGATTTAAAACTGTATAGCTCATCAGATGAGGAACTGAAAGCACAGCTGCAGGTTGTCAAAACTTTTTCAGATGATATTGGAATGTCATTTGGTCTTGATAAATTTGCAAAAGCAACCTTTAAAAAAGGAAAACTGCAGCACCAGGAAAACATCAGTTTGGGACAAGAATGTGATATAAAAGAACTTGAGCAAGAGGGAGTGTATAAATACTTAGGAATTGATGAAGGATCAGCAATAAAACATGAACAAATGCAAATAAAGCTCAGTAAGGAGTACTTTAGAAGACTTAAATTAATCATGAAAACAGCACTGGCATCTAGGAACAAGATCCAAGCCATAAATCAATCTGCTCTTCCTGTCCTATACTTACAGTTTTGAAGTGATTGACTGGCCCCAAAAAGTGTTGGATAGAGTGGATATTAAAATAAGAAGGATGCTTCATGCTCACCAAATGATTTATAAAAATCAGTGTTGTTGTTGTTGTTTGTCTTTTCCCGATTAGGGGTCGCCACAGTGGAACTCCGGTCCGCTAATGATTGGCAGTCGATTTTTATGGTGCCGAGTTGCCAGCCCGATGCCCAACCTTCAGCGAAGGCACACCCATTCACGCATGTCTTTCGGAGGCCAGTCGACCGCGGGGAGGACATGCAGACTCCACACAATAGGCACTCCCTGCACACTAGCTGAGAATCGAACAGGAGAACCTCTTGCTGTGAGGCAACAATGCACCCGCTGTACCACCGCGGCTATATACTACAATTATATATTCCCTGTTCCAAAGGAGGGATGGGCCTCCGTGAAATTGATTACATGTATAGATCTGAAATCATGGGACTCCACAAATATCTGCTGACCTCACAGGATCCAAATATTGAAACTTGAGGAGAATAAACCTAAGATGACATCTCTGCTTAATTTAGCAGAAGCATAAGGACATCAAGCTGGAATGGAAATCAAACCAGAAGTAGATAAAAACCAGGAAGCAACTGAATGTGCTAAAAAACAAAAGAAAGAATATAAGCTGAAGGACCAGATGAGAAGACAAGAAATGTGGAAAAAAACATAAATATAGTTGCAAGTATAGAAAAATTCTGGAAGAGCCTCATGTTGATCAAGAATGAACTCAGGAATGGTTAAGGAGAGGTGAATTCACATCAAGAAATGAAAGGTTAATATTGGCAGCCCAAGACAGTGGGCTACGTACACACTGATTTACAAAGTCCATTGAACATGTGGGAGAAACAGACATATGAAGGTTTTGTAAAACTGAACTGGAAACAGTCACACACCTTGTTGCTGGTTGCGATGCACTAATGGCAGAGGGACTGTATACTGAAAGGCATAATAATGTGGCAAGACTGTTACACCAGAGATTGTGCAAACATTATGGTATCGAAGTGACTGGAAACATGAGCCACAAAGAATCATAAAAAATGATGAAGTTTATATCACATGGGATCACCCAATGCCAACAGTTCAAAAGATAAATGCTAGAAAACCAGATATGGTGGTCCAAGAAAAGAAGACAAAAGTAGCATTGATCATTAAAATTGTCACAGCTAGTGACTACAGTGTCTTGCATACAGAGAGACACAAAGTCATAAAATACCTTGATTTGCAGGCAGAAATGAAAGCCATGAGGAAGAAAGATACCCAGACAGTTCCAATAGTAGTAGGAGCAACTGTCTTATAAAAAAGAATTTACAATCATATTTAGATATGTTCATGTAACACCCTAGGAATTGCAGAAGGAGTCATTACGGGGCACATTGCGGGTGCTGCAAAGAGCACTTTTGGCTAACATCAAAGAGTGAAACAATACTAATTTCATGAACTTTAATCGTGCTTTGACTTAGGAATGGGACCCATTCCCGTCATTGTATTAGAAACCCAAAAGACTTGGAGAAATTAAAAACAAAAACAAAAATAGCTTAAATTGATATCAAATGCCCTCTGGCACTAGTATATCCTTTATTATAGAGAAATAAAGCATTGACTGTGATCTTTATGACCAAGATGGAACTAATAAAACCTTATAGTTCATTATTATTATTATTATTATTATTATTATTATTATTATTATTATCAGTTTATTATTAATTATTGTAATAGCAGGCAGTGAAAGATGAGGGTAGGAGTAACCAGCCAATGCCAGCATTTAATGGACATTGAACTGTCTGGCATCCAGCTTCAGGGACTGAAAGTTATGGACGTTTATGTAGCCCTTCCAGCATTATTCATGAGGTAGTCTCTGTTATGTGCATGTGTAAGTGTGAGAATGAAAACTAATCAGCAGAGCCAGATCATGGTCAAATAGTGCCATAGACAGGTCAATGGACCAGCATGCCTACTTCCTCAGCCATTCCAGTGTCTATTACTTGGCTATCTCTCCCCAGTTACCAAAAATACTATTTAAACCTGTCAGTGTACATACTATTTTGTTTTAATTTTACAATGATGTCAGATATTTGGATTTAATTAAAAAAAAAAACATTATTTCAAATTGTATAGCATAAACACTGATGGTCATTTGCTAAATAAAACAAAACAGTTCACATTGACAAGAGACTTATAAATAGCATGAAAAACAATAAACTTTTCTCCCCCTGAAACTCATAATCATTAAAAATACATTGGATCCCACATTCATTGAAAATAAATTGAAATTCACATTAATTTAGAATGCATTTGTCCAGCGGATGATTAAATGTAACCTTGAGTCCCGGGATGTTTTCAAACCATGGGCCCCCTGCAAACTTATTTAAGACTATGCATACATGCATGTGTTATTTGATTCACCTTTTGGATTGTTTTAAATTATAGTTCTTGTTTGTTACAGTGTGTTTTAAATGTGTATTTTTGAACATTTTTTCAGTAAGTAGTGAAACAAAATATATGAACTAATGATGACAAAAGTACCCATTTCTGAACATTTCAACCATAAAAGGCCACTCAAACTGCCATCATTATAATCTACCAATATCTGTACTTAGCAATCACTACCACCAAATTGAATGTGTACACATCAGTTGACTAATTATGATAAAAATGGCCACAGTAAAGTAGTTCAATTTGCTTTTCACAAATACACACTAGTCCTGAAAGACAAACTAATGATGTTTTACCTTTATCAGCAGAGCAGGGTCAGTCATTTTTGTCCACAGACATCCCCCAAACCCAGCAATTATAAATACATTGTTGACTGTCTCCTTTTCAGATGTCTTTGTCAAAAAATTAATAACAATAATAATAGCTTAATTTTCATATTTCAGATTGTTTCACACAAACACACAGTAGCCAGAATTTATTTTATTTTATTTATTTAACATTTGTCAGCCGGGAAAGTCCGACTTAGAACAAAGTCAATTTTCAGTGGATGCCTAGGGAGAAACACTCCAGATGCATGTCTTTATAATATTCCAATTTAATACATACACACACACACACACACACACACACACACACACACACACACACACACACACACACACACACACATGCACACTACTCCTGCAATGTAAGATTAAAGACTGTATAAAAATGACCAGATGATAAGGTACTTTCATCCAGATCCATCCACCAGCATTTATAGCCACTTTGTTTACAGTGTATACCTCTTATTGTTATGAAGAAATAAATTACATTTACTTTATTGGTAGCTTTGGATGAACTACATGAAACTATGATACAACCTTGTATAGCACAGCTTTCTAGTATTTGTGAGAGCATGAGAAATATTAACCACCTGATAACATATGCTAAGTCGATATGCACAATCTCTGCAGAAGTAGAAGTAATCTGAATATTTCCATATTAAAGGTAACTATTAAGAATGTAGGTTGCTGCTGTTATGCAACTTTGCATTTCAGTGTTTCATCTAATAATGCAGTGCCTGCTGCTCTTGAAGAATAAACTGCCTATATTAGATAAAATTGTTGTGTTGATGGTATCATCGTAACATTTCCTGAGCTAGATCAGCTATGCAATAGGGAATGCCTGGCAAACAATAATAATAGGTTCATAATTAAAGAAATATGCAGTGCTGGATACCATTAAAGAACCTTGTCCAAATTTCAAATTGCTCCAAAGCAGTGTCTGGTTAAGTAACTTTCTCAAAAATCACACAGGAGGTAAATGAAGTTGGAAAGATTCAAACCTTGTACCCTCATAAGCAGATCATTAATAAGTCAGAGGTTTAGTCATCTGTGCTAGTTGTCAAAAGTAACATTTTTTTTAACAAAATGTTGAAATTCTTACAATCAAATATTGTAGAGAAGACTGTATCATAGTAGTATGCAACAATGACCATTGGTCATACTCCAAATAAAAGAGAGTAAATGACCTGTCAAAATTCATCCCCTTTGCAATTGCTAGAGGCTGTAAAGAAGGTACTGGAAAATATATTACTAAAATACAATATATTTAGCCTACTAACATGCAAGATGTTTAGACTATATTACATTATCCAGGCATATTAATGAATTCATTCATTCTTTAGTGTGAAGAATAAAGCAAGACAATTAAACACAATATAACTGCTGCAGCAGCTTTTGTTCAACAACCTACAAGCCATATTAAAATCAGAAATATTTCTGCATACAAGATACTATTCTTTTTGGGGAGTTACATGCTTACAGGACACTGACATCTCATTCTTGACCACCCTAGGTCTTCTCAGTCAGCAAGAATAACTATCCCATCTGACATCACTCATTACAGGTGTGACCTACTTGAATAGCAAATAATTCTGTATTGTTGCAGCATATACATCTGGAGTCAACACAGCTGGATCAGTGACAAATGTGTTTCTATGCAAGATAATGATTCAGGCCACTGCCAGCCATATCAATATCCCTTTACTTGGCAGTCTCTCCTCAATTACCATAAATACCATTCAAACCTTTCAGTATACATACCATTTTCTTTTTTACTTTTACAATTATCACAGACATTTGGATTTCATTTAAAACTTTTACTTACCTTACAGAAAAAACATTGAAAGCTTTTTTTTAAACTAAATAAAATGCTTTCACATTGAAAAGATATTTAATATGAGAAATGTACACTTCTCTTCTCTTGAAACTCACATTTAGTGAAAATGCATCTGGCAAACCATTAAACTACAAGAGACATGCTGGGATTCACATGCAGATAGGATATAATTAAGTACTGATTAGTGTCTACATTAAGGGTGTAGGAATTCAAAGAATGAAAATTGTTAACAGCCTGGGATGGCCCATTGGATTCAAGTGTTCCTTTCAGGAGTAACCTTGGAGTACTGCATAATGAAGTAATTTGGCAGACTCTTAAAGATGACAAATAAAGGCTGAGGAAATCAAACAATGTACCATAGCTCTTTAATGGCTTATAGCCTTACTTATCTGCTCTAAGTGCTAGATAAAGTTTTGTAGCCCAGATACACTGCATTTCACACTTGTGTGCCTGGGATAAGCAAGCTAAATTAAAAATGTATTTAAAATTAAAATATTCAAGTAATCTCCATGGTATCCCCGAAGTCTCAAACAACCCACTAAACTAGTATAGTGGGTCCAAAAGCAAAACAGTTTAAGAAACTTCTCTGTGTGGAAGATTTTCTGGGTCCAAAAGCAAAACAGTGTAAGAAATTCTCTGTGTGGATGGGTCCAAAAGAAAAACACTGTAAGAAACTTCTCTGTGTAAAATTAAAATATCCATTCTGTACAGTTTATTCACAGCTAAATAATAAGCTCACTGTTAGCATTCAACAGAACAAAGGAATCAAGGATCACATCCAAAGAAAATAGCTCTTGTGATCATATTCCTATTTACTACAGTCAGTTTCTTTCATTTACAGCATAAGTAAAGTGACAGCACAGGGTGTAGTGGTAGCATTGTCACCTGGCAGCAAGAGGTTCTCCAGTTCGGTTCTCGGCTAGAGTGCCTTCTGTGTGGGGTCTGCATGTCCTCCCTGCATTTTTGTGGGTTTCCTCCAGGTACTCCCGTTTTCTCCCACATTATAAAGACGTGACTGAAATGTTTCTCCCTGGAGCTCCGCTGAAAATTGGCTTTGTTACAAGTCAGACTTTCCTAGTAAACAGTTTTTAAATTAATAAAAAATAAATAAATAAATAAGTACTATGGCCTGTATGTGGTTACTAGGCTTGTAGCCCAGGGCACCACTGAGGAGGTGAGCCCAAATTCCCAGTTGCCCCCAAAGCACTCTCTGGTTAAGTGACTTACTCAAACACATGGCAAAATTAGAGATGCTCTGTAAAACTGGAGACATACAAAAACAGACTACTTTAAATTACTCAAAAAATGCAATAGTTACATCAATATGTATTTTATGAACTGCAAAACTATGCATTTATTTATTTTGCTGTTAATTTCTTGGTTTCTTTGTTGACTGGGTATGTGAGTTGGTTCATAGACCCTTTTCAATCATGACCCTGACCCTTAAAGGTAGTTATACTGAGCTTCATATTGATAATAATCACATTAGATTAGGACAAGTGCTTAATACATTTGTGGATAAGATCAACTTAGATAAACAGCATCAACAAAATCATAGCAACAGCATCAAAATGTCATAGTGCAAATCTCATTAAAGTCCTAGGAAGTTGTAGGCAGAGACAATATAAACAATGACAAATCTAAATTTGGACAAATCATGAATAGATAAATTAACTGACATTGACAGTCAGTAGGACAAAACAAATTAAGAGCTTTAAGATTTATTGCACAACTAGATACTATGATATGATGCACTATGTTCAATATATACAATATCTAATTTCATTTCTAGGTATGTATCAGCTGAACATTTTGCTTAAGGGTGCTGTCTATATACAATATATATAAGCCACAATTCCAGTTCTAGTTATACAACAGTTTAAAGTATTGCTTACAGAACATGTTGTGGTTTGGGTTCATGTATCAGAGAGTAGGTAACCATATTTTCCATTATCTCTGAAACATTTTCAATCTATTTTGCTTTGGAAATGTTCTACCATGGATAATTTGGATCCTTAGACAATGTTTTAGCTTTTTACCTATGTTGGGTGATTGTTCCATGGGGCAGGGCCCAGTCTGGCAAATGCACTTTTTCCTATGGCCATTTTGAAGGTAGGTTTGTACAGTGAGATAACATTTTCTTGGTTATTAAAATTTATAATTGCTCTCTGAAAGGGATTTTTTTCTTAAGGGTGGGCAGTACACATCATGTAGAACTTTGTATATTAGTGCACTTAAAGGTAAGTAGCTTTTTTTAGTTACAGGTAGCCAATTCACTTTTTTGAGTAGGCGTGGGTCTGCAAGCAAAGCAAACCTGTTGATTTATTTTATTTTCAGCCATTTGAAGCCCTTGAGTAGTGTGAGATGAATGAGAAATAAGTATCAGAAGGCCGTACTCAAGCTTAAGCAAGAACATGTTTGGAAAGGGAAACATGGGCAACTGGACAGAGGGGGTGGGTTACGTTATAATATAATTTTAACTGTGTTAATACTTTATTAACTGTGAAGTTCTATGAGTGACATTGGCAGACTATAATCCTAAGTGTTTTGCAAAAAAAAATTTAAGGGGGATTTAGGTTCTTTCCTCCCATACTTAAACTTCAGAGTCTGTGGGAAATTCACTTAAAACAACAGTGTCACCAGACTGGGGGCATTATATGGACACACACACACACACACACACACACACACACACACACACACACACACACACACACACACACACACACAAACACTCTGTTAGTCTCTCTTGATCTGCATGACATATCTCCCATGAACTCACTTTCCTGCTGAAATACATCTGCTGCCAAAAGCAACAATGTACTGCTTGCTCTCTGCACTTTCCCTTGCTGGAGGAAAATCTAAATCTCTTCCTAAGACGTGCTGTTCCTGCAACTTAAATCTCCTGTGCACACTGACATCTTCCTCCTGTGAAATGTCCCCTGAGTTGTATGTTGTACATGCTGACACTGAAATTTCTAGGCTGAGGCAATATTTTTTAAAGAACAAATGGAGGATTTTTTTATGTTTTTAAAGCCATGCTTCAGCCAGCACTGGGCTCTATGCAGCTGCCTAAGTCATCTTGTGGTGGATTGATCTGGCTCTGATAAGCAGTGATGGAATGCTTGCACATCTGTGAATGCACATGTCAGCCAACAGGGGGAAGAATTAAGGGCATAATGATTAAATTCCATGATGATTGCTTAGGTGACAGCTCTGCTACCTCATGATCAACTCTTGCCCCCTGTGATGGGAGAAAATGAGTATGATGAGGAAAGGACAAATGAGCAAGACATTTTGTTAATCATTTTTTTCACAAAAAACTTCATCATGGTTTCATAATCAATAAATGATAAATAGTAAGCTTTCATGTTGCCTTTTAAATTTTACAAAATACAAACCATTTTTGCACATAGTATCCTCATCTAGTTTAGCATTATGCAAAACATTCCCACACTCTGGAAACCATAGTCTTTATAAAACTAGCAGTTCTACTTAATTTCACATTTGTTTTAATCAAGTATCACTTTACAGACTATAACTTATAATGCCCTCATTTTTTCAGGAAAAAAAAACAGTAAAGTTAGAGTTTTCACTTGGTAATATCTTACAGTGAAGGCCATGGGATATATTCAAATAACACTTTAAGAACATACCTGTATTTTAGCTGCATGGCTTCTGAATACCCATGATGTTTTACTTTTTAAGTCTTTATGAGTAGATTCTGGCCAATAGGTCCAAGCCCCACTAGCTGTAGACATGCAAGTTTCACTCTTTTTTGACCTTGTCATACAGACCATGTTTTAGAAACATGCAGCTTAAAATTAAGCCTAATGCCATTAAACAGCTGCCTGTTACATACTATATCTATATCTATATCTTAGTCTAATTTATTGACTCATAGGAATAATCATGAAAAGAGTCAACATAAATTGTTTTCTCTTCTTTCCATTTTTCCTCTTTATATATCTAATTGTATTCCCTAATTACATTAAGTATAATAAGTGTTTGAATTTCTATATTTATCTTCTTCATAAAATATGTTCCTTATACTATCCCTCACTTTCTTAAGTGATGTTAAAAATCTTTATACTACATTTGATGATGTAGTGACTTCTATTGTATATAGTGTATATATATTTCTTGTGTTATTAGTTTTTTGAATGATTCCTTTTTGTATGTACTGTTTGTTTTGTGTGTTTGATTGGATGTATCGCTGTTAGTATCTGAAAATTAAAATAAAGAGATTTTGGAAAAAAAAGAGTCAACGTACATCAAAACTGAAGTTTTTTTCTTAATTTTGTATTCAGTTTTTATCAGCAATCACAATATATCAAAGCAAACATATTATTAACACATAACAAGTAACTATTTACAATCATCAATATCAAGATTTTTGTTAAAAATGAATGCAAATATAATTAGTATTTTTCAAGAAAACCATTCAACTTTTTCTATGCAATATACTGATGCATGGTATTAGGTGTTCTCATCTTAATGGTTAACAATTCTTTTTTGCATACATGTTTTGCTAAATTTATACATTTAGAGAATAATATAATACTTTTATATTTCCAATTTAAAGTAACAACTTTCCTTGCAATAGCTAAAATTGACCATAAAAGAGACATTTGTGTTCTTGGAATAACTTCTGGAATTGGAGCATTAAAGAATATTAATGAATTTGTTGTTATACATTTATCTGACCACAACACCTACAAACATTTTTAAATTCTTTCCAAAACAGAGATATTATTTTATATTCTACCATCATATGTAGCCAATCTGCTTCTATATTATCACCACATCTCCAACAATTGACATTTGATATTTTATTTATTATTACAACCTTATGAGACGTTATAAAAGATCTTTTCAAATATTTCCAAGGAAATAATTCCAGTAAAGTGAAGAAGATGTTTTATTTATAGATTTAGGTAATAATGTTTTATTTTCATCAGAAAACTCTTCATTACTAATTCTTGTAGAGTAATCCCAAACTTTTACTTCTACAAAGGAGCAATCTAGTCTTAACATCCTATATATTCTTGATAGATATGACTTATCCTTCCTTATATTACTATTGATGTTAAATAAAAATTCTAATATTTTTGGGACATTCTTTACAAGTGAGTCTAAAGACACTATTAATTTACCATTTCCAAAATCTCTACAGCTTTGCAGACTTAACCAATTATTCTGTTTTAAATTATATCTGGCTAATAAATATTCTGCTGAATGTGTTTTATTACCATGTATGAACTGAAGCCAAAATAATAAACTACTATATTTGAAATCTAGCATTTTTTTAGATTATAAGTTGTTAAGCAATCAATAGTGAATGATATGGGAAATAATAGGAAAACATTTTTTCATTTTATAATTATTATTTAGATATCTCTTAAATGTTGATAAAAATAATTAATCAAATGGATAGAGAAGCATTGATTTTCTCCACTCAAACAATAATCTTTTAAAATCCAATAAAATTTATCATATATAATTTGCACATGTGGATCAACCACAAATTTTTTATTACTTAGAAATATTTTTCTTGCATTAATTTCCATTTAGAATTATATGAATTATTTAGACACTGAACTATAATTTAAATACTAGCTGCTTTTACATACAGATCAAAATTAGGGAAGCTAATGCCACTGTTTTTCAAGCTTTTTATGTGTCATTCTAATCAAATCCTAGGTTTATTAGGGAGCCATAAAAATTTAAGTAACACAGAATTTATTATTTTAAAAAAACTTTTATTAGGAGATAAGATTAAAGATTGAATATAAAACAACATTTTTGGTAATATTGTCATTTTTATTAGCATAAGCCTATCTTCCATAGTAAAGAATAATTTATTCCAGTTTGAAATTAGCTTTGCAATCTCAGTTATATTTGTGTAATTTACTAATACTAATTCTTTACTAATTGAAGTTATAGAAACTCCCAAATATTTAATTTGATTAGTATCCCAATTAAAATTAGTATACATTTTTTAGATCTGGGTTTAGAGCTTTATTAATTAACAATGTATAGTTTTTGTTATGATTGAATTTCAATCTAGAAATATCTTCAAAACATTCTGTCCCTTTAATTATAAGTTGTAATGATGAATCAATATTACCAATAGTTAATAATATATCAGCTGCAAATAATTGTATTTTAGTAGAGTAATTCTCATCTATTTTATATTTTTTTATCATATATAATATGATTTGCAAATGGTTCAATACATAGAGCAAATAATGGAGAAAGTGAACATCCTTGTTTTTTACCCTTTAAAATTCTAAAGGATTTAGACAAAAATAATCTATTTTAATAAATGCAGATGCATTGCTATATAACATCTTGATAAGATTAATAAACTCTACAAAAATGTATATTATTCAAGAACTTTAAATAGTTCCAATTTACAGAATCAGACACTTTATCCAAATCTAAAATTATAATTGAAAATTCTTTTTTGTTAGCAAAATCTATCAAGGTGTTAAGTCTAATAATGTTATCATACACCTTCCTGTATAGTATAAAACCTGTTTGATCATTGTTAATAATTTCAGTCAAAATATTATTAAATCTCTTTTGCCAGTATTGACATAAACATTATAATCTTTATTTTAAAGTGAAATAGGATGGGACGAAGAACAAAATGTAGGGTCTTCATCTATTAGCATTGGTGAAACAAGTGAAAATCTCCAAGATGGAGGTACACTTGATGTATATTTAATATCATTAAATGCTTTCAGCAAAAGCTTTAATAGATTTTCTGGAAATAATTTATAAAGTTCCAGAATTAATCCATCTAAACCTTGAGCATTATTGATTTAAAGATTTTTGATGTGATCTTTGATTTCCTTAAGCAAAAAAGGTTTATCAATAATATTTCTTTGTCCTTTAGTTAGCTTATAGCTAATGTTTTCTTTTAAGAAATTCACAAGACTATTATTATCAGATTACTTTTATCATTATTTATTTGCTTGTAATAATCCCTAAAACATTCTAATATATCTACTAGATCAGTAACTGTTTTATTTTTTTCAATATTTATATGACATCTCCTTAATATGATTTAATTTATTCTGTTTCTTTGATCTAATGGCTAATCTGTGTAAACTTTTAGGATTTACTGAATAAGATTGCAATTTCATTTTTTCAAGGTTTATAAAGATCTTATGACTAAGAATAGTCATATATTTCTGATTTAAAGTTTTCAATTTTAAGTTATTAGTTTGATCATTTTAATTTTTGACTTTAAAATATATCAGTTTGTAATTCTTTAAATTCTCTGTCCCATTCTCTTCTTTTACATGCATATCAGTTTTTAATTTTGTCATGTAAATATGCTTTTGGAGAATCCCAAAGAATAATCTCAGAAACGTCTCTATTATTTTGAACACTAAGAAAGTCTTAATTTCATTAAAAACAGTCTTTAAAACCCTTAATTTGTATTATATATGGAGGAAGTCTTTTACATAATATTAGGTTATTAGACTTCAATGTGAGATTAAAAGTGATTGTGCTGTAGTCAGTCAACGGACATGAATAATTAATACATCTTTAATTTTAGAGTATAAGCAAGTTATTAGAAACAAAATCCTTGTCTATATTGCTTCTGAGTACCAAATCTAAAAGTGTTATGTGTATAATTATGATATTTAGAAAGTCTTAAATCATAAATGTTTCTCAAATTCATTCTTTTAATGAAGTAAAGTGTTTTGCAACTGATGATAATCTGAATTTTCCATTAGTAGTGGTGTTATTCTCCAACAATACACAGTTAAAATCTCCTGCTATAATTACTTCACCCTTCATATAAAAAGTTATAATATCTAAGTACTTTTAATAAACTTTTGCTCCAATTACAGGTATTGAGTACGAGTTGATGAATGTATAATACTTTTTTCCAAGTTCTATTACCACCAAACTTAAAATCCCATTCTTATCTGAATAGGAATCAATTACTTTGGGCATATTCAATGAATTATTTTCCATAATATAAGTGTGACTCTTCTTTATTCTCTAAAGTGAGACCCAACTAGAACAGAATAATCTTTAAAAAACATTCTATCCACATCTTTAGATAGCAAGTATATTTCTTGCAAAAAGAATCCACCTTATGAAGTTTTAGATATTTCAGTAGACTACATCTTTTTACTGGATTATTTAAACCATTATTCTTCAATGACATACATTTATACCCCGCAGTTTATATTAGACAAAGCTTTATATATTAATATGGCATTAGACATAAAACAAGAACGTTTATTTTTATAACATGCCTTGGCATGGAAAAGAACCTAATAACTATAATTAAATAACTAATACTAAGAACAAATCTACTCCCTATCATGCAATAACACATTCCTAGTGTGATGATGTAATCATACAAACTCTTCTTCAGCCTTGCCATAAACTATATAGCCTTATCCTACTGCTATTACTTCTATGTCAATGCTAACATTGATTTTGAATTATATATTCAAACTCACTTAGTTTTATTTAGTTCAAACATATTGACTTTACTTCAGTATATATACCTAATATAGCTCAATATGTTTAAGTGAAAGCTACCCTTGTTAAATAACGTTAATATTTACAGAATCCAAATGTTTACGTAAGAATATATTATTATTAAAGCCACTCTAATAATTTCTATTATGCTTTTATACATATGAATGAATAATATGATACCTTTTGAATCTCTGATATCATGAATATGGAATGTGCAGGCTTATTTTTTTCACATTACTATGTTGTCAAACCTCTTTTTAGATAATCATACAATTTTTAGGTTTAAATTGAACATAATGTACTATTTTCAGGTCCTGAACTACCCTTTGTGAGTAATACAAAGTCTTACTGGTATCACAAAGCCATGTTAACAAGATCCCATCTTGTCTAATGATACTATCATCTAGTTTTATTCCTTTGAACTATATAAATGCTAGAATACCTGCAACCAAAATCATGAGGAACTTAGTATTTATGATATAAAACCATAATAAGATAACCTCAGCATAAGCATGTAATACTACAGTTACTTTATGTCATAACTTTGTTATATCCTGACCTCTAATACTATTAACATGAACTGAAATAGAAAAATGAAACATAAAAGTACTAATGATTTAAACCGCAACAAACGTAAATAATTGTAAGTCTAACTATGCTTTATCTAAAATCAAAACATATATGCATGTCAACCTCTTTATGATCAATACATAAAAAATTGTATTTAGACACCAATGGAGTATTTGTTATATAATTCAAATTAGCCCAATCTACTATATATCATATTCAATGATGTATTTAATTTGTAAGTTAAACTAAACACTAGTTTATTGTCAATCATAAATATGCATACTAATATCTATTTATCCACGTAACATAAACAAAAAAGCATCAACATTAGCTAGAGTATCAGAATGAATGAAAAATTATACTTCTATTTATGTTGAGAAATGAATACAGCACTTTTTTATATAGTCTTGTCTAATATATATCAAGTATATGACTGTATCAGCCTTCCAATACATTTATTTCAGTATTATTTTTATCCTCAATAATTACATTTAAGCATTGCATTATTAGCAACAATTAAAAACTACATTTTATGTATTTCACAATCATAAATGTAGGTATAGAATAATATAATATTTTCAACTATGTAACTTACATATCACAGTGTAATTTCAGTATATACAAGAATATATTGCTCTAAAGCTCACTTTTCTTTTTACTGTATGCATTAATTAATATGCATTTAATAGTTCCTTTACTTACCATTTTTAAAATCATATAACTTATTTTAATTATGTGAAGCTTCTAAAAGCACAAGTTGCATGCACAGAGTACCAAATCTTAACTTGATTAACCTGACAAGACAAAAAGCACAGTAAAATCAGTGCATTTCAAAGAGATTCAAACATAGATTCCCATACTGTTAAGCATATATTTACATCATTCTTTATTAAAAAAAAATTAAAGAAGCTTTTTGAGTGCTTCATTTAGAACCTAATAATCTACTTTATTAACTGTTTACAATACTTTATATCTAATGTTCACCTTGTTTAATTTAATCTTCTCTGCCTCAGTGATCTTGTAAAAGTATTTCCTTTTTGACAGAAAGTTTAATGGTGAAAGGGCTCTTCCTGATGCTGCAGCAAGTCTAAAACATTATTGTAGAGCTTCTTGTGCGTGTGAAACAGCTCAAGACTCATTCTAAGGCTTAAAAAGACTTAATTATGCTTTAAGTGAGAAAAACAGTTTTTAGCTTCACTTTTAAAGTTGTAAAATACTTGCAGCCGCATCTGGTGAGCTACAGCAGTACAGAAAGCCATTTGAATGGACTTTTACATGGAAAAATTGACATTTAACATTAAAATCACTTAGGAAGCAGGTCTACTCTTCCATACAGGCCATATAATATTTAAACCAACAACTATTTAGTAGGAAAGAAGAAACAGAGAAAGAAAGAGAAAAAGCAAGGAAGGAAAGAAAGAAATGCATTAACTCTACACATATCTCACATTATTAAAGTACCAATGTTACAGAACTTGTCTTTCTTTAAATATTTAATATTTCCTTATTTTTAGTATAAAACTAATATGTTATACCATTTAATTACATTATACATCAGTGAGACAGTTTAAACTATTATTTGAATATGAATTTTACTATTAACCCCTGAAGAACTACACCCCCAACTTTTGTTCATGTTATTCAAGAGTAACCCATATAGTTATCATATTAAATAAATGTGTATTAAAATATTTTCTATGAGAACAAGTAAAATATGTTTATCTTGTTTCTGATCATATTCTTATTTAGAAGTTAATGAGAACAAGAGTATACTAAGAACTTAAAGCTTGTCCATTATATGTTCAGTCATTTGTCTCTATATTTTTTTACTTTGTTTTACTTTTAAATTCCATGCATTTCTTGTGGTTTGCCTCTTTAAGCTTGACAGATCCCAGTCCATATCTTCAGTTTTGTCTCAAAGTTTCTTCTTTGATACAAAATCCACTGCTTCATTTAAAGTGTTGTATCTTTTGTTCCTCAGTTAAGGAAATCCTTATTTTAGTGAGGAACACAATCTGTGTTTTGATGTTTACTTTCTTTAAGCTTTTTATAGAGGGAACACATGGCTTTCTTTTAGTCATAACAGAAGTGGACTTGTCATTATCAAATCTTATGGAGTTGACTCTTATTTTTATAGGTGGGTTAGCCCGGGCTGTCTTTAGAACTAAGTCTTTATCTTGACTTGACATAAATTTAACTATAATTGATCTAGGAGAAGGCAAATTTTTTTTAGTGGTAAGCTTGAAAAAGATTTATGTGCTCTCTCAATTCCAAATGAGAGAGCTTCTGGCAAGTTTAAGGACTTTGGAAGCTGGTTATTTAAAATAACATCATGTTGTTTCACTCTTCCTTATCTGGTACTCCATAGATTCTTATATTATTTTTTCTTGACTTATTCTCCAGGTCTTCTATTTTTTCTATAAGTTCAGAAATTTGCTAGAGAATAAATTCAGCGCGGTTCTCATTTTCAACCACTCTCCCATTCATGTAATTCACTGCTTCTTCAATTGCTGTTATTTGCTGTGGCTGTTGCTTAATCGCCTCATTTTATAACTCCATCTATTTCTGATTTTCACCCCCAGTCTATCTATGTTTGATGCAAAATCCTAGACACTAATTAGAATAGACTGCAGTTCTTTTTCATTATAGATTCTTGTGTAATTGCTTTTGAGTTACTCGTAATATTGAAGTAAAAGGTTGTTCTGACAGGGAAAAATAATAGAAAACTTACCAACTAGATTTTTCTGTAAAAATCTTATAAATGACTACTTAAATATTAATCTTCCAATGGAAAAAATAAAGAAAGACTTTAAAATGAAAATTTTTATAAAAAAAATCCTGTCAGAATAAACCAAAATAAGTAGGTCAAAGTTTCAGTGCTGCTAACAGCTCTCCATCTTGGCCACAACCTCAAAAACTGAAGTTTTTAACCAGTTATGGAAGCAATATCAACAAGGTTAGGAGAGTGCTGAGTATATATTGACTGATCTTTACAGCTGGCCATTGTTCTGACCATTAGTATCCAAATGTTGTTCATTTTCTTATAGGAAGGTCAGAGCAGTGGCTAGCAAGCTCTTGAAGTTTAAGAATCCTTATTGGGCCAACCCTACATTATGCCATTTGTGCAGTAGACCAAGTAGATATTAACCTTGCAGGAATTGTGTAAATAGTAGAATAGCCATTTGTTCATATACTTTTGAATATGTACTTTTTATTTATATTTGGACATTCATAGATATAATTTATTTTCATATGTTTAAACTGGAGATATAGTCTTATTACATAGTTGCATTATTGCTTTATTTTTGTTCATTTTTCCTACCATTTGATTAAATTTGGTGCTAAAAGAAATGGTGCCAGCAATGAAGATGCTCTGTTTAGTCAGAGGGAAACCTGGCCTGTTATGTGATGTGGTGGTCAGCACAATAAATATTATTTCTGTCAGTTTTTGACAGTTTGGTTCTGTGATTTTTCCTCTGGGATTGTATTTCTACATGTGTACATTATCTAGCAGTTGCAGTTCTGTGCACTGGTTTAGATTCCTTTCTCTCTCTCTCTCTCTCTCTATATATATATATATATATATATATATATACCACACACACACACACACACACACATATAAATATATATATAGATAGATAAAAACATAGATACACTATATATATATATATATATATATATATATATATATGTGTGTGTGTGTGTGTGTGTGTGTGTGTGTGTGTGTATTAAATATCTAAACACTGTTAACATCAGCACACACACACACACACACATACACACACACCCACACACAGCCACACACACCCAGACACACCCACACACACGCACACACACGCACACACACACACACACACACACACACACACACACACACACACACACACAACATACACATGCACACACAACATAAGATGTCACTAAACTGTGTATACTCCAAGCCTTGATACTTGCAACTAAAAAAGGATGTTTGTGCAGGAGGGCAAACCTACCAGAACCCAGCATGCGGTGGATCTATAACTTTAATGAACAAAAAAAGTATGTTATTTGTAGTTTACATAAGTCTTTATATACCTCAATTCCACAGGTCTTCCCTTTTTAGTCAGTCTATGTATAGTACTAGAGTCAATGTGATTGCTATTTTGTTAGACCTATTGTTTACCAACACTTTTTTGTATTTTTACAAAACAGTCTTATCATCAGATTAGAGGAGTAGCCATAGGACTACCTTTGACAAAATCCTTCTTGTTGTAATTATAAAACAATATTTTTATATAAACATTCATTGTTAATTTTATTTTTTTTAATCTGGAGAGAAGACATATCTGTTTTTTTTTTTTTAGACCCAACTCTAGTGTAGAGTTTTTGTATTTTACATGTAGTCCCATGGTTTATCTGATCATTTTTTGGATATTACTGTCACTATGGATTTGACCAACTACAGGTGTGAAAGCAGATTATATTGTATTTACATTTTCATAGTAAACACCCCAGGTGTATGAAATACAACTTTGAATGGGGACAACTTATATGATACTCCTAGATATGTACAGACCAAACAATATTTATGAATGAGGTATTAACTTTAATAGATCTTTGGCTGATTGTTGATATACTAGAAGTAATGGAATAGACCTTGCATGTGAAATTATATATAAATGAGAAACAAAGTTCCCATTTATTTTGGCACATGGTCTTCTAGTCAAAGTGTACCATCAACAGGGAAGTATTTTTAAAGCTTTTTTAAGTTACTGTGACTGTAGACAGTATAGTTATAGTAATAACTGGTAAAATGTTCTTGATATTTCAGACTAGATTAAGGTTATAGGTGCTTTACCCAGTTTTGTTTATAAGAGAAGTAAGAATCTAATAATCTAAAAGATTAGTTTCAAAGAAAAGAAAGTATACTAATATATGTAACACCAATTAAGTAGTGGGGACATTTGCATTTGCCACCTGTAATTGGTGATGATGCATAGAGGATGGCCCAATGTTAAATTGATCACATTTAGATAGAACTTCTAAAGTAAAGAGTCACAACACTTGAACAAATTCTGGTGTAATCTATGTGGCAAGATCTACTCAATGGGAGAGTTTCTATAGAGGTAAAACCACATGGTGTTCTTAGCAGTGTATTTAGGAGAAGATATTTGGTGTTTAGGAAAAGGAGAAAAATAATGCTTTATAATAACACAAATCAGAGTGCACAAACTTTATCAAGTTTTTATTCTTTATAGTTGATCCTTTCAATTTGAATTGCAGACCTGATGACTTTATCAACATGCTGGTAGAATATTAAACATTGTGTAAATTATTGTCAGTACTTTAAAATCATGTAGGCATCGTTTAAGGTTTGGAATAGTTTTTATATTTTTTATATAAATACATTTTTTATATTTTATCAGCAATAAATTTATTTTGAAATGAATGTGTAATTTTATTCTGATTTTGGATTGCTTCTATGAAGTCATTTGATGGTTACGAGGTCTATTCAACTTCTTGGTTTATGTGCTGATTTTTGTTTTGGTTGCAATAAGTAGCCAACTAAGCCAACACAAATATTGCAAAAGAGATATGGTACAACAAATTTAAGGAGAGTACACCAACGAAGTGGCTGAAGAATTTTGCATATGCTGCAGTTGGGCAAGACCACCCTCTTCTAGCCTCAGATATACGGAATTTCAGTATGCAAGGTGAGATAGACAGGGTATGAATCACAATCCCAAGGTCCACTTGATCTTAACTATATTCTGCAGATAGAAGCAACAAGTCTTGATAGCAGATGATACCCAATTTTTGAATTACAGTCTATTATCAAGAATAAAGCCAGGTTCATTTGTGCTAGAAAGGAAATACAACTCATGCCCCACATAGATGACCATCACAGAGAGCAGGAAAGCACAAAATCCAAAGAGAACGAGAGGTAAAACTGAATATCATCATCTTATAACCGATAAGACATATCTATAATACTCACAACTTTCCTGTGTGGAACACACTTAACAACAAAGGAGCCATAAGGAAACTCTTAGCCATATAGCCATCAGGTGGCTGGGGGAAATTTTGACCTGTTACAATATTCTAGGTATACATATTTTGGTAAGAGGCAAACCACCCCAAGACAGCACCAGTTAAATAACAGTATAACTTTAGTTGCTCATTAAAGCTCTCCACATCAACTGTATAAAAAGTTTCTAAGAGGTCAAGCTAGGTGCAGTGAAATATTTACAATGATCTCTCACCATCAAGAGGTCACTTTCTACTCTTAAAAATGAAGCTTCCACGCTATGTTGAGATCTAAAAAACAGACTAACAGAGATCCAAGAAGTCGTGAGATATCAAGTCAGAATAAAACTATGTGCAAGAGCACATTCCAAAAAATGGTGGGTTAGAGAAAGTATAATACATTTCCAGTACTTTTTCTGAGGACAGGGATAATTAAAGCTTGTAAAAGATCACATTGATCAAATATGGTTGAACATTTCAGAGATTTATCAGACTTAAAGATTAAGCAAATTTTCAACAGTCTTTTAGGTCAAGGATCCAGTGCACAAATAGGTGGATTCAACTCTGATACTACAGTCTCATCATAGCCCCTCTACCTAAACTCATTCTAAAATATCTGTATCACCCACCTTAATCAACACCTGACACCATATGAGTAAACAGCCACTAATTCAGGAAATAATGTCTGCAAATAAATATACAGCTTCATCGTATTTATCATATGGAAAGAAAAATAACGTTATGGGTGGCCAGAAAAGTTGAATTGCACAGCATGTCCACCACAAGGAAGAATGCATCCAGACAGTTTAATGTAATGGGTCTCTCTTTAAGCAAAAACAATGAATTTTCTTCCAGAGTTTTCACCTAATAGTGAGCACACTGCTTGCCCTGAACAAGCTTTGTGTCAGTTGAAGTGGGATTTAACACATTATTTCAACCTGCACCTTAGTTTGTGCACTTGTGCACTGTCCATAACCCATGGTCAAACATGATCCTTAATAAGGTATATGTCTAGAGCATATGCACAAAGGTCGCCTAATCAAAAGCCTAAGAAACAATGCTTTCATATGTGGCGTTGAAGGCATCAGGATCATCAGTCCCCCACATCACATCTGATTTATCAGTTCACAAGTCTCTTTACTTGGCCAACTTGGCCTTAAAACACCAGCATGGAGGATGGCTGGATCTTAGTATAAGAAGGTAATTGCTGGTCCAGAAAATGTCCCTAGTCTCCAGACCAATCTAGAACATTCATTCCAAGGAATGACTACATGTATAAGGAACAGAGGAAACTTAATTGAATGAAGTCAGAATCTTCCAATAAACCCAAAAGCTCCTTGATGAGTTCACAGATATTATCAACCTGGCACTGAAATGGTCAGCCACCTTTAGGAATGATCAGCTAGACTAATGTGGACATCTGAGAACTGCAAAAGAAACAATCCCAAGTTACCTTTTCGTTGTTCCATGTCACTTGTTCCCTTTTGCTTCTACCCTGCCAAAATCATTTTGTATCAAGTCCTTTTGCACTTTAAAAAATTAAAAATACCAGTTCCTAGGGTACTGACAATTTCCCTAGAAGTCTACTGAGAAGCATTAAATCCAACTATGCAAAACCCCTCCCTCAACGTTCAACTTGAGTACTTCCACCGATTACACTCCTAAGGCACAAAAACTGTTGTCCTGTTCACTTTGGATAAATGTGGTCCTTCTTCTGACCCTGGGAACTACAGGAGTATTATAGGAGCATAGGTTCACGGGCAAATACTAGGCTAGCTGCCCTTGAAGAACATTTTAAGCCTAGCCAATTTCCCTTTTTGCACTCAAAATAACCTATCCCATTTATAGTTATAGACTAGCCTTACTCATCTCATGGTTGATAATTCTACATTATCCCTAATGTGAATAACTGGGATCATACCATAGAACATTTGTGGAGACCCATGCATGGGAGAAAGCATTAGTCTCACTAGTATCATTTGCAAAGCAATGGACTGCATTATATCTAAACTAATAACCAATGACAATATAGGTGAGCCTATATATATATATATATATATATATATATATATATATATATATATATATATATATATATGGATCTAGGACTTTTGAACGAAAGTTCAAAAGCCCAAATCCATTACCACCGAACACACTTTAACGAAAGCACTTTCATCGAAAAGGTGCTTTTGTTAAAGTATGTTTAAAAAAAAAATCTACTTGAATGCAGGAGGGCAAGCCCCCCTGCACCCCCGATGTGGAGGCCTGTGCCCCCCCCTACTTTAATATTCTCACTCTGAGGTCACACTACAGTGGGAAAAAAGGAATTTTCCCTTACCACACTGTAGTATGACCAGAACAACAAGCATACTTATGTGAAAGTGCTGCTTCAGTGAACAGCACTTTTGCGCAAGTATGCTCACCAAATTGGGATTTGGTGAAAGATGCAGTCGAGCATCTGTCGAGATATATATATATATATATATATATATATATATATATATATATATATATATATATATATATATATATATATATATATATATATATATATATATATATATATACATATACACACACACACACACACACACACACACACACACACACACACACACACACACACACACACATATATATATATATATATATATATACATGCACACACACACACACACACACACACACACATATATATATATATATATATATATATATAACTACATATGTTGATGGCACCCACCTAAACAAGGTAAAAGGCAAGTCATGTCTGCTCTGTCTGCCTGAGTGCTTCATAAGATTTACTGTGGCCATGGATAAAGGGTATACAGTCCACACTGCTTACCTGGACTTTGCCACTGTCTTTGACACTGTCTCCTATGCTTTTATTGTTGTCATTCTCTGCTAAAATGCAATGTTACCCCATACAGAGTTCCCTAGATAGGTAATTTGCTATCTTACAGTACTTGAATGGCTAAGGTTGGGAAGTATTCACTTTAGACAGACAAAAAGAAAAAAAAACAGTGCTCTGTCCTCTTTTTGGCATATGCGATTCCAGCATGAAAACTGATTTCAAGGGACTATGTTGAAATGGGTTTGATGATGATTGCAAACTTGTGGTGATTATTAAATCCTTTTTTGGTACTCAGACTGTCCAATAGAGACTAAACAAATACTAAGAAATACAGCACAGATTCTTTGGTGAAATTAGCACCACTACCCCATAACATATAGAGAATCTTCAACTTAAATTTGATGAAACTGTCATTTGTCGTGTTAAGAAAATTCTTCTACCTTGCAGGAAATCATCCTTCATTATTTTGCTTCAAGGTCCAAAATATGTCAACTTCAGAAACACATAAATGCAGAACTCCTCATACCACATGAATAAGAGACAAGAAATCCACCATCAGGACATAAGTTCTATTATTACAAGCATTCTAGTACCTCAGCTTCTTGCCTTCTGCTGGAACATTTTAAACTACATAATATGACCCTTTATATAACATTTAAGATCAGCAATAAATCAATTAAATCATTCCAATTATATCAATTACATCATTATGTGATTAACTACATACACCATACTCAGTTCTTAACAAAGTGTAACCACTGTGAAAAAAGTAATATTCAACCTATAAACATATAACCAATGTCCCCATATAAATTCATCAATAAATAATATATATATATATATATATATATATATATATATATATATATACACACACACACACACACACACACACACACACACACACACACACACATATATATATAGACTTGTTCCAAAATGTATCCTAATTCATTTCAAATATTACACATTTACACAATTCATTACATACTTTAAATATAAATTCTTAACACCCTAATAAACATGTTCTTATAAACTCTATTTTAATTTTATTTAATAAACTTTATTACCTTGATAACATATAAAAGTATTGATAAACCATATTAAATACTAAGATTATTTTCTAAATTCATTCCTTGGGGACATAATGTGTGATAGTTAATAATCATCCTACTTTCCAGTTGATTCAACTGATGTTTGAAATTACCACTTAAAGACATGGGACGTGCAAGAATATTAAAAGTAACTGTCTTCCAACCCTTGATGTTTGGACAAAAAATGCATGGCCACTGGACTTTTACGTTTTTTCCTTCTAACATCACTCACATGCTCCATAATACGCACCTTCACTTTCCTTGTGGTTTGACCAATATACCAGAAAATAGTGTCACAATTGCACCCTATAATATAAATCACAGCACAACTGTCACAGTTATAATATTCACTAGCCTTATATAGTTTGCCATTGATCCTAGTACCATCTAAATTTTTAACACTTTGACATACTGAGCATCTCCCGCAACCATATGAGCCTACCCTTTTCCCCATGGTATGAAAATGTCTAGAACTCACGTCTTTTTTATTTAATAATTCTTTTAAATTACAATATCTACCATAGGAAAAAGTTATGTATTTTGGAAACAAACTTCCTGTAGAGATGTCATGAATTACTATTTCCCAACCTTGCCTCACTATGTCTTCCAAAATAGGTGAAAAACTTGAATATCTGGTTACGAAAAACAGTCTTTCTTCTATCCCTTCATACTGCTCAATGTTTCCAAATTCTCAACAATAAGAATGACATTCATTTCCAACTCTTATTTCACCAGTATTCAAAACTTTAGTTTTAGCTTTTAACAATGTCTGTTCCTTATATCCTCTATTCAATAACCTAATGAATGTCTCTTCTAAATTGTTTTCTTTTAAATTTGATTCCAAAGTGTTGGTTACAATTCTCTTAAATTCACCATAAGGCAGTGAACTAATCAAATGTGAAGAATGCATACTGGTTGCATGTAAGAAATTGCTGATTGCAGTAGGCTTCCTATAAGGCTTATGCTGTACCATTTTTGTTTCATCAACATAAAAAGTGACATCAAAAAATGAAATACTGTCCCCACCAGTTTCAATTTTTTTTATGTGTTATCAAGGTAGTAAAGTTTATCAAATAAAATAAAAATAGAGTTTGTAAGAACATGTGTATTAGGGTGTTAAGAATTTATATTTAAAATATGTAATTAATTGTGTAAATGTGTAATATTTGAAATATATATATATATATATATATATATATATATATATATATATATATAATTATTATTATTTATTGATGTATTTATATGTGGGTATTGCAGCCGTATTTGAATGTTAAATGTTATCATGAATGATTTTGTAGTATATGGGGACATTGGTTATATGTTTATAGGTTGAATATTACTTTTTTCACAGTGGTTACAGTTTGTTAAGAAGAACTGAGTATGGTGAATGCAGTTAATCACATAATGATGTAATTGATATAATTAGAATGATTTAATTCATAGATTCATAGGTTAGATTCATAGGTTAGTACTAAGCTCACTGCCCTTGCGAGCCATTTTAAGCCTAGTCAATTATCCCTTGTGAGACTCAAACCCTGCACCTTGCGTTTGTAAGGCAAACACCTTAACCATTAGGCCACCCTCCCAACCATTAATAATTGATTTATTGCTAATCTTAAATGGTATATAAAAGGATATATTATGTAGTTTAAAATGTTCCAGCAGAAGGCAAGAAGCCGAGGTACCAGAACATTTGTAATAAAAGAACTTATGTCCTACTGGTGAATTTCCTGTCTCTTATTCGTGTGGTATGAGGAGATCCAAAATATGTTAACCTTATATTATTTCTTCTATATAAGATGCAATGTTGAATAAAATGAACTGAACTATTGATTTAAACAAACTTGATGGATGCCATTTTTTTCTCACCAAAATGTTATCTCAGCAAACATAGGTACTTTGGTGGACCCAAAACAGCATCCCATTATATGCCATACAGCCTACAGAAGGGTTACTTGTACTTAGACTTTTGTGTGTGACTCAGTGCTCTTTAAACTTGTTCACCTTTAAACTATGGTTTAGAGACCTAAATCATTACTGCAACCCTTAGTATACCAAATGGCATGACAGGTACACAATTAAACATATCCTCTGTTTATGGAAGA
The DNA here is from genome assembly GCF_019279795.1 of Protopterus annectens. Lineage (NCBI taxonomy): Eukaryota > Metazoa > Chordata > Ceratodontiformes > Protopteridae > Protopterus > Protopterus annectens. The sequence goes on along the minus strand of NC_056746.1, from coordinate 203,210,170 downwards.
AGCTTCCCTTACATCTCAACTAGAATGTTTCTATGGCAACCTGTAGTCACCTGGTCTGAAAATGATAAGGGTAGAGGCTGAAACATCCTACGTTTTCATCCAGCTACGTCTCTATATCAAATGCTAAATTGATGATATGAATCAAGTCTGTCATAATACCAGTTTCATGTCCAATTGATCTGGCATTATGTAATACAGACTATTATGTAATACAGACTGAAATATATTAGCCAAAAGACAGATCTGGTGTAAAGGTTAAAGACTGAAAGTCAACTCTCAAGGCATCAATGCAAGGCAAACGAGTCTATATTAGAACATCGAAGTTTCAAAACTTTGATAGTTCTAATATCGAACCCTATTCAGTGAAAGCTGAAAACATCGAACATACAGAACAGCGAATTTTTTCCTAGGGAAAAAATTTGCTGTTCCAAAACACATACACACAACACAAGCACACCAAACAAACAGCAATCCACACACATACACCTAAAATTTTACACCTAACCCTACACTAAACTATTAACACACCACTAACTATCCACTTATCTTAACTCAAAACCTAACCCTAAAGTCTGTCACTATCGCACACTCACATCACCCGCGCCCTAACCCTAACTCACCTACCCTGCCCTAACCCTCACGTCCACGCAATTGCACACTTACCTGACCCGGACCATAACCCTAACTCACCTAACACACCCTAACCCTCACGTCCACACAATCGCACACATACCTAACCCGTGCCCTAACCCTAACTCACCTAACCCACCCTAACCCTCACTTCCACACAATCACACACAAACCTAACCCGCACCCTAACCCTAACTAACCTAACCTGCACTCAATCACACACTTACCTGAACCCGACCCGTAACTTTCCACCACAGTGCTGAAAATACCGAAGCAACAGAAACGGACAACAAAATTCTTTCCCTAGGAAAAAATTCAGTTTTCTGTTGCTTCGATATTTTCAGCTTTTGCTGAATAGGGTTCGATATTAGAACATTCAAAGTTTTGAAACTTTGCCTTTTGGAAGTATATTTTACAATTTGAACAGATGAATCAAAATTGTTCACCATTGATACTGTAAGAGATAAAAGAAATGGAAGTGAAATCTTTAAAAAATGTAGGAGAAAGTTACACAGACAAAATGAAAATTGTGCGAACAATGTGTGCAAAATAATGTTTTGGAGAAGGAGGGGGGTTTAAGGGAAGGCAGGAATTCATCAATTTATATAATGTTAACTCATGATAAATATACAAAAGAATATATGTGATTCATAATGTTTGCAACTGGGAATATGTTAAAATGGTTTATTTTCTTTTATGTAAATGTATGCTTGCCTTTGTCTTAAGTGATAACTAAATAAAGATATTAAAATAAAAAATATGTTGACCATGGATACATCTATAGAAACTAAATAATTTAAGATTCAACTCAAAAACATTAAAATGGTTTCAGGACTACCTTATTTAAGAAACCATCAAATGGTAGGCAAGTAATCTGATTTTTAATAAAGGCATCTTCTCAAAAGACATACCATCATAGTGCTCAGCCCTAATTTCTTCTCTTTATTTACAAATTATATTACTATTACCATCCCTCTGTCATTAGTTACTGTAAATAAATTATTTTTATTCTAATAACAGGAACATCTACAGCACAAATTGAAGCAAATATATGACACTTATTGTTACTAAAACTGCCAAGATGTTATCTGAAACACCTTACAAATTAACAAACAAAAACACTCAAGAATATCATTTCCAAATGGAAGCAAAATAACTAAGATATTCCAGTAAAATGCCACGGTGTTGAAATGGATCATAACCACCTATTTCAATTTCATTTTGAATTAATGAAGGAAAAGGTGACCAAACATTCTAAAACATGATACTTTATTTTTAACCATCTCACCCTTCAATCAAACCACCTAACAGGCCATTTTCACAATCATTATCCATTCCGAATGTGCATTTCTGTTCATAACACTAAACACAACCCATAATAAAGAAAACTTATGATGCAGGCCTTTCACTTGCTGAGGCACAGGATTATTATGTTCCTGTTTTTATCTTTTCTAAAGTTATACACCCAGGGTAATCACAATAAATCCACACAAAATGCTACCAAAAATTCACTAGATAAACACAGTTAAATGAAATTTATTACACCAAAACTTTGAGCACTTTTATCCCTAAAAAGCAGGGCTTCCTCAGAACATTAAAAATGTACAAGAATCAAATTAAACACTGAACAAGCATATGTCCAAAATGAGCAAATAAGAATCCATATTAAATTAATTAGTTAAAATGCCTACAAAACCTTAAAACATTGATTAATACATAAATTATCAACATATATTAATGCATATTAATAAAATGTTATAGCTTGGATGCATGCATCTTTAAACACTAATAGAGATAATTTCTTTCAAATCAGGGGGCATATTGACTTCTATCTCAATTGCCACATCAGCTCATGACAATAGAGCCTTTACTTCCAGGACCCCCCTCTAATATTTGGAGAAACCTGCTCCACAACAAAAAATAAAAAAAAGTTTTGTGATTAGAATAGGTGAGCTTATTTTTATATAAGGCAATGTTATTGTTAAATATGTTTAAATCATACATAGGTTCATATATTCATTTTTCAGTGGCCTTTCAATCATGTGAAGAAGTCCAAATGTTTTGTTAGGACGAACATGCTAAACCTGCTCTCATGCTTTACTTTGTTATTTTATTCTTTGGTGGTGTTAATAATAAAGTTCTGTTTTAATAGACTTTGGATCATTTGTTGGTGGATTTCCTTTCCTCGTTGGTGGATTTTAAACATTTTCTGTTTGCATGGGAATGTAACAATAGCTGATGTGTTTTTGTGGCTACTATACTGGACTTGATATAAGATTCAGTCTTGGATTACAGTGAGTTTATTCCGAAGACAATTTCTGTTTCATATGTATTGTTAAAGTGGTTTATTTGCTATTTGCTGCTCAAACACTTGAACTGTTTTTAGTTTTTATTAGTTTATTTTTGTTTTCATGGAGGTTCTCATTTTGGATTCATGTCTAGATAGTAGAAAAGCAGCCCTGACCTCAGAGTATATTCAAACAAGTGATGATAATTTTAATAACATATACTCATTAACCAAATTTTATGACTCATGGACACTACTGGGACTGATGGTTGTCCCAGTTATTCAGTTCAGCCTGGATTGCTTTCTTCTACCATTGTTTAAACTCCTTGAAAAGGAGGTGGTTCTATGCAAATTATTGTCATTTCTCATTGGTCATCTAAACTAGTGGAACTGACACAATTATAGCAGAAATAGAAACATTGTGATTGGCTATATTCTTCTGAGATGACTTCCTTGTGGTTGGAAACATATCTTTTTGAAATCTCTGCTGGTACTTTGATGACAGGAATGGTTATCTTTTCTGTATGTGGTTCCCTCTAATGCTGACGCCATTCATTTGGATAACTCAGCTGAATGGCACTTTGACTGGACTGTTCTTCACCTGATATTTTTTATACTGTGTTTTGTTGTAGTCGGGGGAAACTCTTGTCTACAAAGAGTTTTCCCTAAATAGAATTATTTGAATTTACACAAAAGTCACCTATTGATACAATGGGCAACAAACGGATCATTATAATACAGCAGAAGAGTATTAACATCCCTATGGAGTCACAGGCCTTCAACTGGTCTAAATGAATCTACAGAGTAGTTAATCCTAGTCAGTCAAACAGGCTAAGGTGGAATGCCTTGTCTTAAATCCATGCTGGTTAATGTCTGTTGACAAAGCATGTTTGAGACTATTTTGAAGATATCTAAACAAACAGCATTCAAAACATTTTCCCAGTATGGAAGTAAGTCTAAGAGGTCTATAGGTGTTAATGCATATTTGTTGCCAACCCTAGTACATAGCTACATTTTGACAAAACTTTCCCAACAGTCGATCCTAATAACTTCTGTTCCTCCTCTTGATATTTCAAAATCAACTCAGTTAGATCAATTACCTCAGGACTCTTTCTGTCTTCCATTATCTGGTGATCACCTTCCTCTACAATAAAAGGATCAGCTTTAGTATTTCCTCTACCAACCCTCAACCTTATGCCCTCCCATATGATACCAGGAACCATCTGTCAAGAGTTAAGCCAAATCCTTCTCTATAAAATTATCTAATATGATTATCCACTCCCTTTTGATAGTTGTCCAAGTTGGGGCAGTTGTAAAAGACATGTTTTTCAGTTCAACCTTAATTGTAACTAACATTTCCAACAAACTGAATTGCTCCCAGGAAATATTTTCACAAGTCTGTCAAGCATGTAAAAATGTGGAAACACTTCCAGGCAAAGCTTCTAAACATCCATGATTTAATTACCTGCCTAAGTCTTATCCAGATTTTCTCCCACTCTTCACCTTTTATAACTTTTCCCAAAGTAGTATCCCATTCCTCAGCCATCATCCTAGCCTCACTTCTGTCCAAGTCTCTGATCACTTTGTAAGTATGAGAAATTAGCCCCCTTCTGGACCATCCTAATTACTCCCAGTGCAGTACCCAATTCACCATGGCCAGTCTTTCCCTCTCAGATACATTACTCCAAGGAAGGGATTTTTGCCAGTTCTCTAATAGTCAATTATTGCAGATAAGGCAACCAAGGAAGTCTGTTTTTCACTTTTATCTCCTCTCAGTTCAAAATATGCCCCTTTACTTTAATATTGTCCCCGTATTTGTTTTGTTAAGCTTTCACCATCACATTCTTGTTTCCATTTGTCCATTTCTCAATTCACACCCTATTAGTTGAATTGCCTATCTGTAACATCAACTCCTCTTTCTGAAACAGACTACAAACCTCTCAATTTAATTCCCCTAAGACTGGGGGTCTAATATCCCTAACTGCCTTACCCAAAAAGGCTTCTGTAAAATCTATTCCCCCTTGCCAGGGATTTCTCTGTTTAATTATCTGTATCTGATGAATGTTCTCATTTTGATAGATATAATATATAATATATCATTTTAGACAGCTGTCTGAGTAATGTCCTCCAGATTCCAGTACAGCTACCCCACAATTCTTTAGAGAGAATCATCTTCTCCCACTTCACTTGGCATATATCCCCTGCTCATATGAATTATTTTATCCAGAATTTTTAATGTATCCAAACCCTTCCTTTCCAGTATCACCCATAAAGCCTCTGCAAAACATAACAAGTGAGGCATCATGTGGCAATGAATCATTTGGATCCTCTGTTCAAAATCTAAGATTATTGTTTTCTACTTCAGCAAATTACTCTTTATTTTCTGTCAAATGTTATTCTTTGTAGTTATAAATGACTCCATGTATATGTGCCACTCAGCCAAATCCCCAAATATTTAATTTCCTTAACTTTCTACCAGCTTTTCTTACTACCTCTAACAATACCTTGCATCTGTAGGTGAATCCCAATTGCCTTAGTTATACTTTTATTTAATTGATACCAATAAATCCTACTGAAATCCTTTAAGACTGCCTCCATCTTGTCTTGTTCCGTCTCTAGCAAACAGCAACAGTGACATTGGCACCCTGTGTCATCCTTCTAGTCATGGTAGACATCTCTGAAATCCAACTTGAGTTTTAATCTGAGCAGATACTCCCTATACAGATTGTCCAATCTCACTATCCAGTGACAGGCAAAATCAATCTACATCATTACCACAAATAAAAAGGCCCAGTTTACGCTATCAGATGTCTTTTCTACATCCAAAGCTCATTTAATAGCTACTTCCAAACTTCAGTTTATCTTTTCTCAAAATCCAAACTTTTATAGGTAAACCATTAGTTCCTGGTGCCTTATTCTTTTTTGGTTTCAGCAATACTTCTCCAATCTCCTATTAACTTATTTCTTTCCTCAAAAAACTCCCTGGTCTCTTCCTCTAAATGGGGCAAATCTATGTCCCTTAAGAAATCTTCTGACTGCTACTCTTACTTGATCCCTTCTGCTTTACCCCTATACAGCTCCTGACAGTATTTTTAAATTTCTTTAATATTGAGCAATCATTCTATATTATTTCCCAGGTATATTCCCTCCTGATCTTGTATATTGATCTTTATACATCCTTCTATATGTTGTTGGCTCAGTCTGGTGGCCAATGTCTTCACCGTGTTTGGGGTTGCTAACTGCTTTAATTCTTTTAATTGTACATCCTGACGCAATACCCTTTGATCCTCCAGTTTTGGGGTCAGTGATTTTATCTCCTTTATTCTTTTTATTTCCTGGGGTATCAATCTGTTCTCTTTCAGCTGTAGTGCCCTAAGGACAGGAATCTGTTCAGCTCTTATTTCTCACCCAGCCCTGTTAGTTTCCAAGACTTTCTGCTCAATCTTTTCCACTCCTTTCTACTTTAACATCTTCCATCTCTTACCCTCATACTTATGTTAATCTTCAGTTCTTCAATAACAAGCTGCTTTAACCATTTCCTTAAATCTCCATTAGATAACCACCCTGAGGGAGTTTTCACTGCCTATCGAAGCCTGTTATCTCTTGCTTGGACAATATATGAATGAGTTGAATAATGCAGAGTGCATACCTTTATAGCAGTTAATCTCTTGCATTCTTCCCTTAATGTCAGAAATGTATCAGTTTTGACCACTGTTTCTAATGACCACTATAAAATGTGTAACTAGTGTTCCCATGAGGCCCTTCTAATACTTTCCATGTATCTACCAAACTCATTTGGACTAAGAGTAGTTTTACTTCCTTTTCCATTTTTGGCCTTCTTTTTACTACTCTCTACTAGTGACTTCATCATCCAACGTACCTTGTTACAGTCTTCTCCTATCAAACTGACACTTCCTGGATCTGCATTATCCTACACACCACTTTTCACAATAAGCTCAACTCAGCCCTGGGTGTAATATACACTGGCACTAATGTTATTTGCTGATTCCTCACTCGACTCTTTCACACTACTAAGCAACCATCTCTACCAGAATATTCATAATCTACAGTATGTGCAGACTGACACCATTCCTAGCCAGTATCAGGACACCTCTTCTTCTACCACATTTAAAGGCACCGTACCTCACTAGCCTGACGTCTCTCCTTCTCAAATATTTCTGATTTTCATTCTTCATATGTGTCTCGTGTATTAAGATAATATCCATCTCATGCCTTTTTATGTACAACAGTGATCTTTCCTTTTTCACAGGATTTCTTATTCCATAAACATTTGATGTAAAAAGCTTCAGTTCACCCATAGTTACTAATTAAAAGCAACACATTCTTCAATTCCCCTTGACTCCAATCTTTTACCATCCATAGTCTGCATTTAAATATGAGTGCTTCTTACACCTTCGCATTCACTTTTTGACATTTCCTTTAATCCTATCTCCCACAGTCATCAAAACAACCATGATCTATTACCAGACAGTCTCCTCTCTTTATCATTATCACCACTGACTGTCTATTAATCCCACTCCTATTTAAACAATTATATGTACAATGTAAGTCTTCCAAGATGAGGCATTACCCCCTATATGTGTCATGCACTATTAGTTTAATAAATAGATTTTATTTGTCACCTAACAGGTTTTCGGTGTACCTTGTTGATGCTTAGTAACTGCAAACATTTTCGGAGACCATGTGAACCCCTTTTTTTTATCTATTTGTCTAATCCACCTAAAATAGAATAGGCAGTGCAAATCATGCTTCCATGCAAAAAAATACAACGTCCCTGTTCTCTCGATCTTTTGTTCTTCAAATAGCCTCTTGATGAAGCCCTGTGCACAACTTTAGTAATGCAGGTTATACTAGTCCTAACCCTAACCCTTTTGCCAAACATAACCCTACACCTTACTTTAAAAAAAAAAAATCCCCACAACACTACAACTATTCAGACTAGTTAGAGGCTAGTCCTATGGGGGAGGTTAGTGTACTAATCAGAAAAAGAAATTGTTTTCATTTCTTGATCTTTTGCAGGGTCAGTGTTTAGGGCTTTTGAGATGATGTGTGTTTGACCTTATTGGTTATGTGTATTAGCTCAACTAACATATACCCATTTATGTATGAATATGAATATATATATATGGTTCTACCTGACATAGCCGAAACCACACAACACCGACAACCACATCACCGACACCACATATTCGACAGTCCATAAACACGAAACCACACATAACCGACAACGAAATAACCGACGGTACACAAACACGAAACCCCATACACTGCACACACCACAATAACAATTATTAAAAACAAAACACATCCCCATTCCACAAACCACACACACAACACAAGCACACCAAAATCCTTACAAGCCCACACTAAACCTTACCCTAACCCTAAGGTCCGTCACTATCGCACTTACCTACCCGCTCCCTAACCC
>NC_056746.1:203154304-203199304 GCF_019279795.1 Protopterus annectens | reverse complement strand
CTAATTAGTTCTGAATCTGACTCTGCTACCACTAAAATTCATGAAGCAAGTTTTATTCTTAGGCTCCTACAGTGCATTGGGAAAGCAAGATCCTTAAATTCAGCATGAGCAAGATTAGAACAAATGACTAATACTTCATCATCATGCTGGGACTTGAGTTAGATCTTCTTTGCCCAGACAGCTCCCTGACATTTGACTTAAATGACAAAATGTTGAAACATCAACATGTTGAAAACAAAAGTTGCCCTTTCCCCACTGCTGCGCAATCCTGGAGTTGGTATCTATCTATATATCTATATCTATATCTATATCTATATCTATATCTATATCTATATCTATATCTATATCTATCTATCTATCTATCTATCTATCTATCTATCTATCTATCTATATATTATATATAACATTAACAGGGGGTGTGGGGGGGTTCAGAGAGAACTTGCCCACCTGCATTAAATAGGCTTTTGAAATTTGAGTTTTCAACATTTTGATGTTTCAGCATTTTGTCATTTCAATCAAATATCAGGGAACCATCCAGACCCCCTGCAAAAAGGATCTTGCAGGGTTCCAAATAATACAGTGTGAATGATGATTCCCAAACTAGGCCGGCAGTGAAAAACAAGATGCAACATAAAGGGGCTGCAGTACTTTTGCAGGAAATTATGTGGGTTTAAAAACCTCTGTCAGGATGAAAAGCAGAATGTTAAGATAAAAGTGACTACTAAGGGGGATCTTGAAAATGTAAGAAGCAAAACATGTGCAAACTACTATATGTCTTATGAAACAGAATTATCATTACCAAAGAGACTGTGTTAAAAGCCACCATGTGTCTTATAGTGGATGGGAACCACTGACTAAAGGAGGATGAACATTCTTGAAAATAAGCAAAACCAGGACATATTCCCTTGCAAGTGAGTCCATGCAAAGTGGACTTTACTGGCCAGTGAGGTGGAAATGAAGCCATAACTAGACAAATAGGACATCAGCATGGCAGACACTTATGTTAAAGTTCTTGCAAAGATATAACAGCCAAAAAGAAGAAATCTAATCCTGTTTCAACATTAAATACTGTTAACCATCCAATGGGAGCCTTGACAAAGGTATGGGAAGGGCCTCTGTGGAAGATGTTGTTGAATGCAAGTGGGCCACAGAGTGACTCTGCAGAGAACCTGGACATGTCCATTTCCCAGACAACAGTGGGAGCAGGAGACAGGAATCAAAAGGTGAGATGAAATACAGCAACAATAATGTCAGGTCATCCCACCATTTAAAAGTCACCCCAAGAATGAAGAACATGACCACCAATCTATAGGTGAAAGACAAAAGTCAATATGAGTACCTAAGTAAACATCTATGTTACACCATATAGGAAAGAGGAAATTCAACCTGGCCTAAACATATCACGAGTACTACTCTCTTGTAAAAGTTGGCAGGGAAGGTCAGATCAAGGAAGATAAAGAAAAAACATGCAGGCCACTATGAAGCTATCGGTTAGACAAAGGAGAAATCTGATGCCGAAATGAGACCATGAGTGGGAGAGGAGTGGTTAGGAGGGGATGATTGACTTTTGCGTATTCTTTAGCCAATGTCTACTAGATCAGTTATGCGTCACTGAATCTGCATTTTACCATGTCATGTCATTTCATCACAGTCTTGGCTTACTCTTCACATATGTCAAGTGTCCTATCATAATCTAACATGTATTCTAGTAAGGCATCAGGTTCTGTGAGAGCATTGATTCATACTTTACAAGATAATACATCTCTGTATAATCTAGGCTTCATTTTTATTATCAAAATAGTCTGTGAAGCTGTTGTTATTAGCAATGATTCTGAACCTGCTGTTATAGATATTAGATGTTTAAGTGAATTCTACCAGTTGTCTCCTGAGCTCTTGGATCTCACAATTTGTATTTTTATTTAGTTGAAAATAATTGGTCAACATTCCTTTAAGACTTGCAGAGTTATCAGTTTCATCTGACAATGTATTATAAATAAAATATACTTTATCAATCTGCCTAGATTGAGTAGCATCACAGCTTTAAGTTTCTTGTCACTAGCTGTATTCCCTGCAACCATATTTTAAAATGCATTGCTTTTGTACAGTATGCTAAGCTAAGCAGCCATCTCAAATACTATCATGGTTTGGCGCTGTACAGGCATTGTTTATATTTCTGCTTTAATAAATCAGTTTTACCTCTTAAAATATATAGTTGTTGTGACTTTTAGCTAACTGTATGTGCTTGTATAACATTTTGTCAGAGCAATCTGACTTCTGTAACTGCATTATTTCAGCATTAATGCTGCAGTACTTTGAAGTCCTGTTTCACCCAATTATTCCCAGTTCTCTTTAATACAGAAAATTTCTTTATCACAGTACTCTCACGGTTTCCATTATGGTATCATAGCAATGTCTAATCAGAACATATTAGTTTTCCTCAGTGACATTTTTATCATTATAGTGTATTTACTTTAATGAATGTTAAGAAGGCTTGTTCCCATAGTTCCTCCGGAGAAATGCATAGGGTTGTAGATGTGGCACAGGCTGACACTTGTGACTGCCTCCATCATGTTGCCGATTCAATGGATAGGATGAGTGACACATTGAAATGGGCGATGACTGTGAAGAAACTTCTGCTGGGAAGGGGATGGCATCCTCATTGCCATAGATTGGCCACATCATCTGCTGTTAGCTGAAATGGGGGTGCTTGAACCCGCTCCCACAGAGGCACAACTTTCAGTGCTCCATTGGTGGTTGAGGTGCCCATACCCAGATGTGGCAGGCCATGGGGTTGTGGTCCTGGGCATCCTCATGAGGGGAGCTCATCCAGCAGACATCAATCACATTCAGGTAGCAGCAGTGCATCTGACCATGGGTGTGGATGTTCCAGTGGAACTCCTGGCAGAGCCAGTTCTTGTAGTGGGGTGTGATAGAAAATTAACTGCCACATCTAACATGCATGGCTGCCACCTGTCTGATATACCAAGACATACAGATAGCACACAGCTTGACTGTGTTTATGCAGACACTCACGCACCAATTTCACCTTTTGGACCCATACAGACATATGCACAACAGTTACATGGTTCAGCTGTGAAGCATAAAGCTCATTTTCTCTCACTGGCCGTTTGTTACTTTATCCGAATGCCTGCCTGCTTCTCTTTCTTACTCACACACACTCACCAAACTTTTGTGTCAGCCTAGGCTTCCTGCCCCCTCCCCAACACCCTGTGCAAGTGATGATAACTGTGCCATATCCTTGTTTTCTGTATTTTGGATTCAGGGATACATAACATTCGTGTCTGATGCTCAGGGTGCATAGGTGACTTAGTGCTTAGTACATCTGTATTTATGTTGTTGCTTTGATAATTGTAACTTTGACATATTTTGGTCTTAGAAAGTTAGACAGTTGATACAATCAATCATATTTTTCATCAGTATTGTTAATGACCTTGTGGGGGTTGTGAAACCTGAAACTGAAATGTGCCTTATTACTTTCTAACTTCTTTCTTTAATGATTTTACAGTACAAACGTATGGTGCTAAACTGAGGACATTCGGTGGCCATCAGTACTTTCGAGAGGTATGACTGTGTGAATCTTTGATGCCTGAGGCCTAGTACTTGATACAGAACACATATAGTCACATACGTCTCTGCTGTCATATGTTAAAGTAATTTCTGTACAAATCACCCACCTTTTAATTGCTTACATTACTAAGTAACAACCTGCAAGGATATGCCATTCATTTATATTACACAGTGCACTGCAGGTTCAACACTTACCTTGTAAATCCAGCAGCTGCAACATTTTTAGTTCAGGGTGGACTTTGTCTAATGCTAGCAGTACACAGCCATTACATTGGTAGGTAATGGTTGTGAGCATTGCCTGGCATCAGTGTTATTATATGTATGTGCGCAGGAGCAAGGTTTTAGCCCCTTAGGTGGTGAGTGAGTGTGCTATGGTCTGCCTCTTAACCAATGTGAGGGCATATTAACCATGCGTATGTCAATTTGCACCCATAGCAGCTGATGGTTCCCCCTCTGGTTCCTCATCAGCATGCGGCTGTGGTGACCTTGTCATTGGTGGTGGGATGTGTGCCCCTTCCCCTTGTTGATCCTGCTGAAGCTGCTTTGATGTTGTCTATCGTGGCACATATGGTCAATATAGGTTCATAGGTTGGTACTAGGCTATCAGCCCTAGGGCCTATACAAGCCTAGCCATAACAATTCCCTGGCTATTTCTTCCCACATTATTTACTTTCCTGGACCCCTGTCTAGCAGGGCGACTGACGTGATCCCTGGGGTGAATTTCCTTTCTCCCATCCAATCATCAAGGTTCCTCTTGAAGAGGTCCAAAGAGGCACTCTGCTTGACATGTATGGGCAATCTATTCCAGAGTCTGGGGAGTCTCTGGGTCAGGAACCTATCCCTCCAGCATGTTTTGTTTATTGTGATGACAAGGTTTAGATCCCTGGAGCGTGTAGCTCTGAGGGATTGGGATTTCTTTAAGTGTAGCATGTCCAACAGCTCTGGGTTTGACATGGCCTTGTATGTATATTTCAATACATGTTTGTGGATTGCACTGCAGGGCTTCCCCAGATGTATCTAGACACCAGAATTGTGACTTCAGCAGCCCAAACACAGGTTCTATGATATTCTTGGTTTGAGTGTGTGCCTCATTATGGTGTTCTTGTGTGTGTCCATTTCTGATGGGCGTTATCAACCACGGTTCCAGTGCTTAACCTGCATCCTCCAGTAAATGACCCAGTGGGATATCCCCCTAGTGAACATCTGATACAGTTCGGGGGGGGGGGGGGTGCCAGATATGTGAGTCATGGTAACTGCCTGGGTTGGCAGCACACACATTCAAGGTGATTTCCTTGGCATTACACAGGACCTGGCAGTTAATAAAGTGGAAGCCTTTTCTATTTATGTAGAGCCTTCTCTTTTCACCAGGTGTTGCCTTAATTTCTACATGTGTACAATCTATGGCACCTAGTACTTCAGGATAGTGTACTACAAGGTAGATATCCTGCATATTTGTGGCCCCTGTCATCAGGTATATGGGGAAAATATATGTGGTCAGTCATTGGCATGTTGGAGCATAGCATTCAGGAACTGATGGAGGATCCTTGATGCTGATGCCTGTGATACTCCCAGCATGTCCCCATGTTGGTCTCTGAAGGATTCCTATAGCTAAAATTCTAAGTGCTACACATACCTTTATCTCCACTGTTATGGGTTCCCCTCAGTTTGCCCTGGCTCTGAATTGAGGACGACAGAGATTGCAGAGTTCCTGTACTGTGTCTCTATCCACCCTGTAGTGTTCTACAATTTCCATGTCATGCAGATTGTGATAAGTTAATGCAGGGTCTGAAAATTCATCACCTTCTTGGCCATGGTCTATTAGCAGCAGCAGTATAGACTTCAGCCTGTTGCACATACACATGAATTAAGCAACAGCAGCATAGTTCTAACTTTCTTTCTGTGTCGACTCTTTTCCGTGGCTGTATTGCAATATGTTTTGGAATTCACAGGGAAACCAGCACTGAGTCTACATGGTTACTTTATAGCTTGTTGAATAGCTTCTCCATCTTGGATTGGTTGATTAGCATACAATTCTGCTGCTTATGCTGTAATTAGCATGCCATGTAGAGCCACTTACTGAACCCAAAATAGCCCGTTAACATAACATGCACACAGTGTAAATGGACCATGTAGAGTTTATTGAATCTGGCTGTATATTCCTTATTATATAAAACAGTAATCCAAAATAACACCACACAGAACAAAATATGAGCCACGCAAAGTGACCTCACTTTATTTAAGCATCTAGTACCTTGGCATTTCACCTTCAAGAATAAATTACATCATCATACAGCTCCATTTATACAACAATGCCCCCTGCTTATTGGTTACACCAAACTTTTCACATGCATCATTCTTTGCAAACATATAAATATTGCAAGGGTTAAATATATACCTTATAACATTCGCATGTTAAAACTTTTACACAAAACCTTTCCAAAGTCCAGCTTACATTTATTTAATAACACATTCATGTACTATGTTGTAAAATCCTCCCAAAGTGCAGTAACAAACCTACTAATTATACATTCAAATTAACCTGAAGGTTAAGACCCTTTGGAGACAATTTGCCAACATTAATAATCATCCTACTTTCCAACCTGAGCAGCTTCATTATGAAGTCACCCCCGACATATTATAAGGTTGACCCAACACACAAAAAATAAACTTTCATTTTAACCACCACGAACCAAGTGAAAATGTTCAACAACAGGACTGTTAAAATTCCCCTTTCTGATGTTTCCAAGATGTTCCATAGTTCTAACCATAATCATTATTTTGGTCTGGCCCATATACCACTTAACTTTGCTACAACCACACCCCAAAATGTGTATCACCCCACAGGAACTGCAATCAAATTGCCCCATAGAAATAAATCTCTTTCCATTAATGTAACTACCTGTCAAATTATTTAACCTTTTACATTACCAAACAATGTTTGCAAGGGAATGCCCCTGCTTTGTCAAGATTTACACAAACCCACCTGACATTAAGCAACTCTTTAAGATTTAAATACCTTGCAAAAGAAAATTTAACATGTCTAGGGAATAAGCCATCATACTGTTCATCCCTATGTACAAGTTGCCAAGAATCCTTCATCAACTTACTTAAAATATCTGAAAATAGGGAATATTTTGTTACAAAATATATGTCCTTCTTGTCCGTCTCATTGCCCTGATGATCCCTCATTTCATTATCTCCCCTTCAATGCCTACCAAAACTCACACTGTTTTTATACCTCAAAAACCTATCATTAACCTTATCATCCCTACTACACACCCTATTAATAGCATCATCCAAATGGATGCTTACTCTACCTCCTCATCAATAATCTTTCAACCACTTTCTTAAGCTTAACTTCCTTAAGAGTATCTTCAGAAGTATTACGTAGGGTACACTTAACTTCACCTACTGGAAGAGAACTAATGAGGTGTGTTGGATGCATGTTACTAGCATGCAAACAATTATTAACAGCCATGGGCTTATGGTAAGCTTTAAATTGGGTTTTACCATACTCATCCACATAGAATTCCACATCAAGGAATTCTATGCTGTTCTTTCGACATTCGAAAGAAAACTTTAAGCCATGCAAATTTCTATTTACTTCCTCCATAAACACTGAAAATTCACTCATAGAACCTCTACAAACAAAAAAATAGGTCATCAATAAACCTTTTATATAAGATGACATTCTTCCAAAAAAATTCAGTAGTATAGATGAATCTCTTTTCAAACTCCACCATATATAGAATTGCATAGGATGGATCATATGGTTCACCCATAGGTTCATAGGTTCATATGTTGATACTGGGCTATCTGCCCTAAGGCCTATATTAGCCCAGTCATGTTGTGCAGTATTCACCTTCCCTTTAGTAGTTCCCTAGACCCTTGTACTAGCAGTTAGTACCCTTGGCCCCTATCTAGTAGTGCTGTTGGTGTGATCCCCGGTGTGAACTTTCTGTTACCCATCCACTCATCAAGGTTCCTCTTGAAGAGTGATAGTGAGGGGCTCTGTCTTATGTAGATCGGGACCCTGTTCCATAGTAAGGGAAGTCTCTGTGAAGGGAATCTATCCCTCCAGCATGTTCTATTCATTGTTGTGTTGAGGTTTATATCCCTAGAGTGTGTAGCTCGAGTAGATTTGGTTTTGCTAAGATGGAGCATGTTCAACAATTCTGGGTTGGACATGGCTCTGTACGTTAGACAGAGATCGCCTCTGAGAAGGTGCTATGCAACAGAGAACAGTTTTAGCTTTTTCAATCGTGCTGCATAGGGCAACTGTTTGAGGCCAGTAATCCTCTTGGTTAGGTACCTCTGTGGTCTCTCCAGCTGCTGGAGATGTCTAGCCAGGTACATTCCAATTGGTGCATTGTACTCAATAATGGGTCTGATGAGGGAAGAGAAGAGGGGCACCATTACATCCTTAGATCTTGATGCGAACCCTTTCATGATCAGATGGGTCACATAGAAGGATTTTCTAACCACTTTGGCAACATGGTTATCAAAGGAAAACTGACTATCTACTTGGGTCCCTAGATCCCTTATTTCTTCTTCAGATTTCAGGGGATTACCTCCTATGTTGTAGTTTGCGGGTACTCTGTTTTTTCCAAAGGATATTACTACGCATATTTTTGCATTTAGCTTGAGACCATGGCTTTGACACCATGCATCAGTCTCATTTAGGCCCTTCTGGAGGATCTCCATGTCGGCCGGAGACTCTATTATAGGACCCAGTTTGCAGTCGTCTGCAAACTTAGTCAGCCACAGCCCTTCCGTGCTTGCCTGTACTTCTGAGAAGTATATGCCAAACAGGAGGGACCCCGGGACAGAGCCCTGAGGCACACCGCTCGTTACTGGTCTGGATTCGGACATAGATCCTGCTACTCTTACTTTATGGGATCTGTCTGAGAGCCAGTTTGCGATCTATCTT
The DNA here is from genome assembly GCF_019279795.1 of Protopterus annectens. NCBI lineage: Eukaryota > Metazoa > Chordata > Ceratodontiformes > Protopteridae > Protopterus > Protopterus annectens. Next base: position 203,190,786 of record NC_056746.1, on the reverse strand, counting down.
GTGATGTAAGGGTTTATGCCCAGGCTGGTGAGCTTATCAATAATACCTGAATGGGGAATGGCAGTTCCTCTGTTTTGAAAAAAAACTTCACTCTCAAATACAAAATAATTATGTGTCAAATAAAATTCCAAAAGTATGACCACAAAAGCAGTACACGGACCCTCTCCCATTACATTTCAAATAGCACCCAAACCCCATTTTACATCACTGTTGGTGTACAAAGTATTGACATCCACTACAGCCCAATAATAGTCATTACACAATTCCACTTCTGTAACTGGCTGACTTACCTCCTGATTATTTTTAACGTGTGCAGGCACCATACCTAAATACTTTTTAAGTAAGGAATCAAGAAAAATACCCACATTCTCCAAGTATGAATTTACCCCTGATACTATAAGCCTTCCAGGCAGGACGGTTACATTTTTATGCACCTTAGGGATGGCATACAACAGGTTTAGCAAAATACAACCTGTTAAAATCAACAGACTCCAAAAAAACAAACCTTTCCCCCCTCTCCAACAGTTCCAGTAATTATGCATTAAAGTACTTAATTGGATTACTCAGCAATACTCCTCCTCATTTGTTAATACATTTCTAACCATGAAATTGTATTTGTTTCTTGATAAAATCACCCAGTTACCCCCTTTATCAGATTGTTTCAACATATATTGTTCAGTATGGCCCCTCAGTTGCTTTAAAGCCTGCCATTCCTGTTTGGTTAAATTAAAATGTTTCTTAGGTTTTTGAAACTTAAAATATTCAAACTCAAGCTTTTTAAGCAACACCTGTTCAAACAAAACTACAGCAGGGGATAACTTAGGAGTTATCCACCCCATAGTGTTCTACAATTTCCATGTCATGTGAATTGTGATAAGTTAAACAGTGTCTGAAAACTCTTTTCCTTCTTGGTTTACTAGCAGCAGCAACAGCATACACTTCAGCCTGTTGCACATACGCGTGAATTAAAGCAACAGCAGCCCCCTAACATTATTTCTGTGTCGACGTCTTTCCATGGCTGTATTCCAATAAGATGTGGAATTTACAGGGGAAAACCGGCACCAAGTCTACATGGTTGCTTTATAGCTTGTTGAATAGCTTCTCCATCTTGTATTGGTTGATTAGTATAGAATTCTGTGGCTTATGCTGTAATTAGCATGCCATGGTGTTTACCTTGTTTGCTCAGCTCTACATATCATGTAGAGCCACTTACTGAACCCAAACCAGCCCGCTAACATGACATGCACACAGTGTAAATGGACCATGTAGAGTTTATTGAATCTGGTTGTATATTCGTTATTTTAGCAGTATTTGCACATTTTTTATTAGCTCAGATTTACTTTCCTCCCATGATGTATTATAGCATGCCTTAACTACATAAACAAGGAAGCCAATTAACAACAAATGCCATGGACTTGCTTTATTGTGTTTTGTTGACAGACTCAAATATAAGTTTAAAATGTGACTGATATGACATACTAAGGTTATACTACAATGACCAGCTTTTACAGGAGACACAGACCAACCTATCTGAGCTTTGGATTTCTCCTTATTATTGTTTAAATCTTTAACAACCTCTTCTTCTGCTGCACATAAGCCCATGAAAGACAAGCAAAGGGGGAGTTCCACTTAGTCTGGAAATATCTGCTAAAGGTATTGTATTTCATATAAATTATGCATAAATCTGAATATTTTTAACACTTCTTTACTTGTAAAACCATTTTTCTAAATCCACTAAAATACTTCCTTTCTTCCATATATACATTTTGAGCTTTTCTTAAATACTTGCTGACCCTGAATAGCATTTTTTTCTGATTCAGTTTCCAGGAACTCCTTGTGACCCATACCATGCCCTTATGGTAATGCCAGATGTTCTTTGCAGTCCAGAACTGCCACACCCTTTAGCTCATTTTTGTTTCCATTTGGATCATGAAAATGGAATTTGTCAGATTATCTTCCTCTGAGATTATTTCTCTGAACATGCATTTGGCCCATAATCAAATCTGATGAAGTTTTAGAATCATGTGTGGATAAAAGAGTGTGAACCATTATTGTGTACATGTGCTAACAGCAGGGAATTCTGGATTGGGGTATAATGAAATTGTATTGACAGTTTGTTAGTAGGTATTTAGTGCTCCAAGAAGGGCTGCTGTGAATTTGAAATTAGATGTCTGACCACACTAGACAAAGTTTTACATTTTTCTGAGTTAATATACAAACAAATATTATTTGCACTGTGACCAGCTCTTTCATACAGAAATTTTAAGTCCTGATCATCAGAAATCTCTGGATTAGTGACCAAAACACTGGTCAAAGTGGCAGAGGCCAGAGGGAGGGTGGGAGTGGCTAATGCCAGCTCACCTATCCTAAGGGAAGGGAGACAGGCTGGACCATTACCTTGCTGACCCTGACTGGAGAAGTGAATGTAGAGAGCTCACAGGTTATGGGCTAGGGACATGTGTCTGGCTCAGTCAAGGCATTTTCAGGAAGTAGTCATCACTGAAAGGTGTAGCAGCATCCTTGGCTCAGTGGTCATGATGCACAACGGCCACCACACATCTGACCACTCACTGACAATGACCTTCTATGATATCTGAAAGTAGTTCACTTACAAACGGCTGGTGTGTTACCACTCGGTGAAGTAGAGCGGGAGGTGGGTCATTTAGGTGAATAATTGGGAGTAGTCTCCCTTTAGCTGAATTAGAACTGTCTCAAGAAAAAAAGACATTCCTTCTCACAAGATAGGTTGACAAAATGTTGCTCAATGTCTGTATCTACAGCTGACTCCATAGGGACAAGGGCCACTATCTGAATCCAGGTAAAATGGGTTATGCTCCATGCTCCATCCCTTTGTGCCAAGAAGACAGTATTCTGAAATAATTTTTGATTGCAGAGGCACACCAGTTATTTTATGAGTTTGACTCTCTTCATGAAAAATCAATGTTTCTTGGCATTACCCTTAAACTTTCCATCTTGATTTTCACTGTTGCCCTGCTCCACCTTTGAAGATTTCTTCTGAATAATGCTGCTTTCCTAGTTCTCTTATCCACATTCACTTTCTTCAGTCTTCCAGGATGTTTGCTTTAAAATCATTTACTCTCTTTCTTCATGTACAGATTCTTAACTTTTCCATTTACTATTCTCTGAGCAATTTCTGCTATAACGCTGAACTTGCAGAAGTGTGGTCTCCATACCAGTAAATGGCACTCCAGGTCTGGGCTTAGCAGCTTTCTGTACACAGAAAAATAATTTGTCATTTTCCCAGGTAATGTGTCTCCAAGTTCTTCACAAAATGCCCGTAAGTCTTTCATATTCTCTTTTCACAGTCATTCTCACTTTAAAGTTATCTGATGTAAGTAAACTTGGGTCCCTACTTTACATTTTCTTATTTTAATTATCTTAGCCCACAAGATGTAGTCTCCACTTGGAATTTTCCTTACACAGCTGCATTATGTTGCATTTTTTTTTTGCATGGTATCAAAACCACCAAACATTTTATAATTCTAACCTTGCTTTTTCTCTTCTTCATTTCCTCTGCCCTACAATCTGTATCAATTCAGAGATAGATCTTTGTGTTATCTACAGCATTTCATAGTTCCCTATAGCTCATTTGCAGAGTTCATGCTACCAGCTTTGCAACGCACTACACCTGTAGCTAATATCCCTGTACTAGGACATTTAGCAACAGTTTTGCTGTCATTGTGATTCCTATTTAGTATTTGTCTTTGACAGCAAATAACAGCATTGCAATAATTTACATTTTTTTCTATCACATAAATTCTAAAGTGCCTTTCACTTTTTTAAGTTTAATTGTTCTTCATTTTAATTTTTTCTTCATGTTATAATGAACAGCTGTAATTCAATCTATTTAGCAATTTGGATTGTACAGTTAAATATAAGTTCACTGCAATATATATTATAATATTGTTCGTAAAATGACAAAAAGTACAAAATTTGATTAAAAATGCAGTATAGACATACTGAAAATAGGAAATTATTTAAAAACTAGTATTTCAGGGTCTCTCCTGTGTTTTCAGGTTGTTAAAGATGTGTGACTATATATCAACACAATAAGGTTTCTTATTTACAGGTTATTAATTAAAACAGTTTTGCATCTTGGTGTTTAACCCGGCTTTGGCTAATATTTTCAACTGGAAATCATAAACACACACTTTAACATCAGAGAAAAGTTTACAAAGATAGATTTGCAGTATGGGTTTACATAAAATAGCAGTGAATCAGTTTCAGTGGCTCATATATTTCACATTAAGCTTCGACACTCTACCAAAATGTAATTAAAATAGTGGGTTTTGTCAAGAGAAAAACACAGTGAGGAAATCAGGAAATGGGAAGTTGCTGGCAAGTTGTGAGGCAAGCAGTGGAGACAGCCATCCTGGTGATCTATTTCAGATTTGGATAATAACACTACTGTTGTTAAAAGTAAGTAATGCTTGGGGAATGTAAATTGAAAACCAGTGTGCAACTATTAAACTAGTCTGAGATGAAAGAAATTAGCAATGCTGTCATACATCTGAATCTGTGAATCACAGCACACTTCACATCCTGGATGATCTGTGCATGTCATCAGATTACAAGCATTGTTGATGTCTAAATGTCAGTGCCTGATTACATTTTTGCTTCATTCCAGTTCTTCATAGCTGGCACATTTTATCACGACCCACATCCTGTTTTTCATTCTGCTAACACAACCAGAACAAAATAACTCAAGGTCTCTAAAAAAGATTTGTTCCATATTTGAAATGTTTCTCATGGATATTGCAGCTAGGTGGTGCTTCTAGCAGTATGTCATACACTGATCTACAATAATTCAGAATACCATCTAAAAACACTTCCCACGTACAACTGTTTAGGTATTTTCTGTTGTCACATCTATGTCCACAAAGATTAAATTCAATGTAGTTCCAGAAGTGGGACAGATTGAATTGTGTTAAGTTTCCAGGAGCAATCGGGTGTTTGCTTGTGTGCGTGGTGGGTGGAAGGGGGGATTGTTTGACAATAGTTATTTCTGTGTTATGGTTTATGTTATTATCAGTGTATTATTTATTAATCTGTATATATTAGTTATATATTTACTTCCCTGTTTCCTTGGTATGATTGCTAGGATTCCCTTAATATCTTCTATATAAAACATGCATGCAGGCAAAGAACAACATGTTATGGTTATGCACAGAATCAGCTCTACTTTGATTGGTTATTCAGATATGGTCAAGTGGTTGGATACAATGTTTCCTTGTGCTGTTTCCAGGTCTGTCTCTGCACTTTGGACTGATGTGGTGAACAGAAGTGCTAATGTTCATATCTGTGCCTCTACAACTCTGAATAAAATGTCTTTCTGGATGATATCAATAACTCAGCCCAATAATGCCTCTTCTCTTCTTAGTTCACTGATAAAGTGATATATAAATCAGTAACATTGTGATATATGTCAGTACCCCATTACCAACACCATATATGTCTGCATATTGTTCTGTCTCTCTCCTGTAGAGCAATTTACATCAATTCACTGGTTATTTATATCATTTTAGGAATATGAGAGCTGGCATTGTACCATTCTGTTTGTTTTTTTTCAAGTTAGAAGATGTCTAGCATCCTTAGGTGCAAGTGATAGACTTTTCTCTATAGACAAGAACCATACCTCTCAGCTTCTTAGAGCAAGAAGTCTGGACAAAGTCATAAATAGGGTCTATATTATGTTATCAACTGCTTAGCTTGTTGAACACCTAAATATCGACAGCTAAGGGTCAAAAACTGACAATCTCGAATGTCAGTTAAGCGAATTCTTTCACTGGGAAAGAATTTGCTTGGCCATGCCAAACTAACATAAACTTCCAACCCATAAAAAAATGGGGGAGGGGGTTCACCCCCACACCCTCGATGTGGGGAGCTGTGCCCCTACCCCCAACTAAATGTACCAACTTTGAGATCACTCTACATTGGGGAAAGGGCAAATTCCTGACAATGGACAAGCAAATACTTTCCTGGTGAAAGAATTTGCTTAACTGGACATTCGAGATAGTCAGTTTTCGACCCTTAGCTGTCGATGTCTAGGCGTTCGACAAGTAAGGGGTCAATAACATAATACAGACCCCATAAATAATGGGGAGGGGACAAAAGTCCAAAAATAGGGAGAATTTCTAAATAATAATGACTTGCCAGGAAACCACAATTTTTGGAGAAGCACACCAAAAGTATGAGGCCAAAATCTGGATATTCTCTGAAAATCTGGACAGTTGAGAGGTCTGAACAAGCCAGGTTATGCACTGCTACACTGCTATTAGCATGTCTGGGTTAATAATGACGATGTTATCAGCACATGCAGACTGCTGAGACTGAGATTCTCTTTGTATTGCCCTTTGAACTCCACCTGCTGAAAATATATATTGGTCTTACTTGAAACATTTGTGTATTACCTAACTTCAGGTATCTTGCATTTTGTTTGCATACTTTTTTACTTTCTGGAGCACTGTTGTAGCCATTTCAATCTCTTGTTGCCATGTGTACTGATTTGGATGACAAGGACATCACAGGTCTAGAAATGCAGAATTAGATAGCTGTAAAAATTCAGTTTGCATAATCAAGTAATACAGTCTTCCATTTATTAACATATGTAATAGATCTGTTTGTTATATTATTTGGAAGAGACTTCTTTTCACATGCCAGTCAAAATACTGGATGCTTCTTCAGAAGCAGTTGTTAAAAAGCATTGTTTCTGGTATTTAAATTATTAACTTCTTCAGATAAGCCCAAGCATTTCCTAAAGTAATTCCCTAAAGTAATTGCCTAGAGTAGCTTCCTAAAGTCTTCCAATGATGTACAAGTTACAGACTTCCTAGAGTAATCCCATGAAGTTTTCCCAAGATGTGCATGTCACAGACTTCCATATGCAGGGAGTCCAAATATAACTAATGGCATTTTGATTTATATGACAGTGTATTTCACCCATGATTTCCTCTATGAACTTTATTTTGAGTCTTTTTTTTTCAGTTTTGGCAGAATTGTTATTTTTCTCTGAAGCATATATTTTGTAGAATTTTCAGGTATTAGACTGGTAGATTTGCAGACACAGACACTACAAGTTCCTTTCTTCTTTGATTCAGAAATTCCTATATATCTGACCTCATAGTAATCTTATAAACAAATGGCAGGATATGAGCATTAAAACGACGATCAGGTTAAGCAATACTTTTCCTTCAGAGCAGATTCTCTAACATTAATAACCTCTTTAACTCCCTTTTTGCCATTCCTCATGTATCTACCTACCAAATTCTCAGAGTCATTGCTTTATTTGCTTTAGTTAATAAGCATCTGTATAGCTCCAAATCTGATTCCTCATTTTAGCTTAGCTATAGAAATGGTGTTATTACTAATTGCTGTGGTATCCTTTTTTCTTAGACTGTGAATATTTAGCTCTCAACCTCTTAGAGCAAGAAATCTGGACAAAAGCCGTAAATAATGGTGGGGAAAAAAAGCCCAAAGAATGGGGACAATTTTTAAGTATTGTTCTTGTGAACTTAGAAAGTTGATAGAATACTAGGTTTTGCATTAGCGTGACTTTTCTGAAGGGTATGATGTCAGAATTTCAAATGTCTGTCAGTATTTTTTGACTTTAGTCCTCAATGATTTGGCAATGATTTTCCAGAAAAACACAATTTTATGGTCAAGGATATGAGGCAAAAATATAGACATTCTGCCAAAATCTGGACAGTTCAGAGGTATGAGGACTGCTTCATTTGCAAAATCTCTGTTCTCTGTGTCACTCTCTCACCCCTCTGCTTCTCCTCTATCTCCCTCTACAAGTTAATAAACACAATATGCTACCAGACTGTGAAGGATAAGAAATTAATTAAACATTTGCAGACATAGCACTATATGTCCTAAATATCCCCAGGATGGTTATATTCTTCCTATTTGTAATTATAAAGAGTACCCCTGAGTGGGCACAAACAGTAAGGGTAACAAATAATTAGTGCTGTAATAAGCTATCAGGCATTGCAGCACTATATTTAATGTCATGGTATATATAATTACATGCACAGAGGTATTGTATGTTAATTTAGGCTATAGGGACAGATAGGATGATAAGGTGAATGGACTACAGCAGGTAGAATGGTGAGTGAAATACACTAGGGGAAGGTGGACATGTAGGGGAGAGTGGGTTGGGGAGATAGGGTGGTGGGCAGTACAGTTTAGAGGGAGGAGGGAAATAAGGGTAAATAGCATGGGTGTCTTTGTGTAAGTTAAAAAATGAATCTAGGGAGGTAGGACTGAGTGAGTGTAGTAAAGTAATGGAGTTAAGTAATTAATCCCTTGTCAAGAAAATTAGCTTAGAAGCAGCTCTTGTGATGTCAAAAACTGGTGAAGAAGGTGATGTCTGTTAAATATACAGAGAGTAATTCCCACCTCTGAAGTGCCATTACTGAGAAGCTATGGCCAGTGGGATGGAGCGTTGTGAGTGGGGTGGAAAGGAAGATGGATAGAGAAGATGTGGTTCTTTGTGAGCATTTTCTGGAGAAAAACTGAAGGAATTTTTGAATAAGAGTCTGTGGATTAGGAAGGCTAGGATAGGTTTACTTCTTTCACTTATAGGAAGCTATTTTGCTTTAATTAGGCTGGAACAGATATTCTGGTCAGGGGCCAGTATGATGCATCTACACATATGATTGGTCAGGATTTGCAGAGTTGATTGTATATTCTCTGCGGTTTTGGCAATAGTAGAGAAGATATAATCTAGATGTGGTAGGAGAACTTCTTTTTCAGTTCTTTATCGACCTTTAGGTGAAAGGAAGTGTGATTTATTTTCCAGCAAAGTATTTATTTTATTTATTTATTTTACATTTGTTGACTGGGCTAGTCTAACTGGATACATGTCCATTTTCAGTAGAGGCCCGGGGAGAAAAGCTCCAACACAAATACACAATATAGTATAAAAGTTGTGACAGTTCAAGCTTGATGCAACTGTTATTAAAAAAAGTCCAGTACTGTTGTAGTTGTACAAGCTTGATGCAGCTGATTATTAAAAAAGTACAAAACTAATGGTGAGCATAATACAAATAGTAAAGGTAATATACAAAATGTTGTTTACTTTATACATATATACATAGAATTAAATTGGAAAACATGATTTATATGAATCGCTAAGAAGTCAGTAGTTAGTGCAGTTTAATATTAGGTGAAAAGTATACATAGGAATAAAGTAAGAAAGTTAGTCAGGGTTAGTACAAGGGCATAACCAGTGAGTACTAAGAAATAGTTTTAGTTTCTGTTTAAAAAGTGTTATTGAGGACAGAGATAGGAGTTCAGTGGGAAGTAGGTTCCAGTGTTTTCCTACATAATTAGTACAGTTTAGAGAGAGGAGGGAAATAAGGGTAAATAGCATGGGTGTCTTTGTGTAAGTTAAAAAATGAATCTAGGGAGGTAAGACTGAGTGAGTGTAGTAAAGTAATGGAGTTAAGTCATTAATCCCTTGTCAAGAAAATTAGCTTAGAAGCAACTCTTGTGATTCCTCCTGCTAATTTGTTCGATCTGCTAGTACTAACAAGTAGTTTATTAGAGGAGCGTAGATTCTTAAGATTGTTGTAGGGGGTAATGAGAGTAGTGAGTATAGGTGTATTGGTGGGGTGATACAGGCTCTTATGGGTAATAGCAAGCTGGTGAAATAGAAGCTGATTTTGGAACTCTAGCCATCCTAAATTGCTACAATGATGAGTTCTAAAAGGAGAGCCAGTGGCAAATCTAGCAATATTATTATAGGAAATTGCCAGTTTGTTGGGGTTGTTTTTTGAAAGATTAGTGTATATAGGTGAAGCATAGAGCAGAGTGGAGACTAAATGAGTTCTGGCTATAGCGGTCCTGGCTAATGGTGTAAGAAAGGGTTTGATTCTGTAGAGGGATCCCAATTTCTTGTTGACTGTTTTTATTGTACTGTTAATGTGAGTATCAAAGTTAAGGTTGCTGTCCATAGTTATTCCTGAAAGTTTGGTGGTTGGGTCAGGAGATATGAGAGTGCCGTTCTTAGATATGAGTGTGAAGTAAGCTGGGGTTGACTTTTGGGTTGGAGTAAAAAGTAGAAGTTTAGTTTTTTTAGGGTTCAGTAGGAGGCAGCGGTTTAAAAACCATTGTTCTACTGTATTAAATGCTTTTTGGGTAAGGGACTGTAGCTCAGAAGGAGAATTAGCTGAGCAAATTATAGTGGAGTCATCTGCATATTGAATACAGGTGGCATGAGGAATTGCTAAGTGGAGGTCATTAATAAAAATGGAAAATAGCAGTGGGCCTAATATGGAGCCCTGGGGAACAGCAAGGGAAATGGGGAGGTGTGTATATAGATTGTTGTCCCGTAGTACAACCTGTTGTCTGTTGTCTAAGTAAGATTTGAACCAATTTAAGGCTAAAGGTTCAAGAGAAAGAGATTTAAGTATATCTATAAGGAGCTGGTGATTAACCATGTCAAAAGCTTTAGATAAATCTATAAAGACTGCCGAAGAAAGAATATTGTTGTTACGGTTTTTGTTAATGCAGTCTGTAAAGGACAGCAGTGCAGTGGTGGTACTATGGTAATGTGGAATGGTCTAAATCCATGTTGACAGTTGGCGAGTAAGTTATTTTGGATAAGATGGTTAAGTTGTTGCTTATGGACACATTTTTCCATTATTTTTGCCAGTGGGGGGAGTAGAGCTATTGGACGATAGTTTGAAAAGTCGTTGGAGTTACCACCTTTCTGTAGGGGGATGATGTGCGAGATTTCCCAGATAGATGGGATAGTTCCTTAGTTCCCACCTTTATGTAGGGGGATGATGTGCGAGATTTCCCAGATAGATGGGATAGTTCCTTAGTTCCCACCTTTATGTAGGGGGATGATGTGAGATTTCCCAGATAGATGGGATAGTTCCTTCTCTTATGGTTCTGTTTACCAGTTTGGAAATGGGGAAGGCTATGGCTATGGCTACTTTTTGCAGGTATTCTGCTGGTAGTTGGTTAACAGAGGGGGTGGTAGGTTTTAGTTTTTGGAGAAGAGAGCAAATAAAGGAAGTAGAAACAGATTGTAACTGAAATGATGGAAGTGGGCAAGTAGGTGAGGTTGCTAGATTAGAGGTACCTGGAAATAATTGACTAGCCGAGTTTGGATGGAATCTGTAAAGAAATAATTGAAGACGTTGGCAGTTTGTGTTGGATTCTCAAGGCTAGAGCATTGGGGGTTAGGTGTAATAGACTGGCCTGGGTGTAGTAGTTTGTTAATGCTAGACCAAAACTTTTGTGGATTCTTTTGGTGAGTTTGTTGTAGCTGGAAGTAAAAGTTTTTTTTATCTAAGAGGATAGCTTTTTTTGTTGTATTTTTAAGTTGTTTAAAGTATTGGTGGTCTGTAGAATTCTTAGTAGTGTGCCATTTAGTCCAAGATTTGTTTCTAAGGAGGATTTTTTGCCTAGTAGCTATTGTGAGCCATGGGGCAGGTTTAGCCTTATTTCTAATGGAGCGTGATGGGGCATGATGGTCAAGGATGGCTAAGAATGTGGAATTAAAGTATTCCACTGCTTCATCTAGTGGGAGGGATTTTAGCGGTAACCAGTTGCAGTGTTTAAGTTCTAATTGGAATAGTTCTGGGTTAAAATGTTTTTTGGTCCGTATTGTCCTAAAGATATTTGGGTAAGTTATGTTGGTTTTGTGTCTGATGATATATGTTAGTGAGTGGTCACTTAGATCATCAAGGAGGGTTCCTACTTTGTATGTTTGAAGAGCAGAATTAGTAAGAATCCAATCTAAGGTGCTTTCTTTATTTGTTTTATTGATCCTGGTTGGGGAGGTGATGGCTTGTGAGAAGCCATATAGGTTAATATGGGTGGTAGGATGTAGAGTACTATAGGACTTCCAGTCGATATTAAAGTCTCCAAGGACTAAAGTTTCTTGTGGAAGATTAATAGATAGCCAGTTTAGAATATTTTCAAGGGTATTAATGTTATTTCCATGGGGAAGGTAGATACAAGCAATGTTTATGGATTTACATGTGTTGACCTGAAGTTTGGTAATGAGGATTTCTGCATTAATGTATACAGGTGGACTAAGGTTTGCAGTGGCAACTTGTAGCTCTGTTTTATAAAGGACTGCTACCCCCCCCCTCCCTTTTTGTTTTTACGGTCTAATCTGAGGATATTGTAACCAGGTGGGGTGACTTCATTGTCATTAATTGTAGGTTTTAGCCATGTATCAGATAAACATAGGATGTCAAATAGGTGGATATCTAAGAGGGTGTGGAAGTGGGCATTTTTCTTGTTAATGCTTCGTATGTTAAGATGTGCTATATAAAGTGAGTTAGGAGGTTTAATTGGGGCTTGTGTACTAGTCATGATAAAGTTGCCTTGTTCAATGGCTGGAGTATTGTTTGGGCCGGGGTTAGGATGAATGTCCCCATCTAGCAGGGCTTGGGGGTATATTCTATATATAGGGTTGTGAAATTTGCAGAAATAGTAAAGTGATTTTCTAATATGTAGATTGATGTACTTTATATGGGCCAATCTATGATATTTGGCACGTAAGCAGCAGGGACTAGTTGTGATGTTGATGTTGGTTTGGGAGATAGTTAGTAGTGGTGTGGAAGTGAATTTGGAGGGGAAGAGAAGGTTGGGGTGTAATGGTTGTACATAGGAGGTTAACAGATAGGTAATAGTTAGAGGAGGTAAGAGAGAGGCCAGGACTAAAAATTTTATTTGATATGGAATGGATAATTTAGCCATTATCTTAGTATAAGATGTGGAATAAAAGGGGGTAGGTAGTATGAACAGTTAGGAAGTTGTTACAAGAAAGGTAGGGAGGTAGTATAATATGGCCAGGTGAGGTGATTTGTCAAGAAGGGTGGGAAGTAGTAATAAGGTGTGTCAATTGATTGGAGCAGATATGATGGGGGTGTGGTTAACAGGAATAAATGTAGGACCTCTGGGGGCGGGTGGAAATTGGGAGTAGGGAGGGGAGCGGAGTGTGCCTGCAGGGCAAACAGAGCGGGTAGAGACAAGTGAGTGAAACAGCCAAGGTGAACAATCAGTGGAATGCTGATTGTAGAGGTAAGTTAATTTGAGATTGGTATAGAGTGAATAAGAAGTAGAATGGGAGTATATAAAGGTGTAAAGTGGGTAATTCAAGCAGAACAGGGTTGTGTGAAGGGTCGATAGTAAGAAGGATATAGACAGCATACAATAGTATGAGTATTTTCTGGGATGGAGGGATATACAAAGATAGGGAAAATGTGCTACCTAGTGGACAGTCAGATGAATTACAGCAGAGGTAGTTTCTGAGGAAGGCTAGACTATGGCTAGAAAAATGATCTATTTGGCTAGGGTAGGTAAGGTTAACGCAAGAGAGGGACTATACTTTGACTACAGGATATGGGGGGGTATGGCTGCTGGGTGACCAGGCAGAGAAGCTTGCAGTTAACAACAACAAGGAATTAAGCAGCCTACAGATTAGCTTTAAAGTCAGTATGAGGACAACACATACTCTCTTCTTTCTTTTCTTGGAAGAGCACAGGGGTACACTTATAAGGTGATGTCACAGCTGGTAGGTTAGGATGTGTCCTTAGTTCCCTGGTGGGTTCTTATCTCCTAGTGGAGGGTAGGCAAGCTGGACAGATGAGTGCAGATATAGAGGAAGACATCAGGAAGAGAGAAAGGAAAAACAAAAATCCTTATTTAGTTAGCACACAGAAAAATGCTTTAAGAAAAATAATTAATCACTTAGAAATAAACAACCCACATCGCTGGCTATAGTACAGGGAAAGATAACATCTTACTGCATTTAAATTGCCATTCAACAATTTCAAATACTGTGGGATAATTAACTATTGGAATGGGCTGTATCTTATTTAAGTACCGCTCTGTATTTAAAGCACAGCTAGAAATAACTCATTGAATGTGACAGACCCAAAAATAGTTGCATTAAAAGAAAATCAATATACAGTTTGGTGCATTTAAACAGTAAAGACAATGTTAAAAGCTCATATAAAACAACAGTCTCTAGTATAGTCGCTTTTAGTCTGTTTATAGTGTGATTAGAACAGTCATATCAGTACAGCGTTTTTCAGCTATCAGCTACTTGCGGTTGAAATTTGATGGTCCTATCTGAAATGCAGTTGCCTGCTAAAGCAATGTTAAAACAAACATAATCCTAAAGCTAGAAGCATACACTTCCTAAATATGTCAAAAAATGTTATTGAACACCTAGTATTCAATATCGTTTTCCTGTCTAGTGGAGCTAAGATAATTAGTATACTTACTATCCATTTACAGAGACTTAAGCAAACAGAAGCTTTTTCCACGTGTGTGGTTAAAAGTATATACTTTGTGTGGTAGTTGCACTTACTATACAAATGAAAAACAAAATAATTCAAGCTAACTCCTTTAACCAATCTTTATGCTAGGAGTGCAAGCAGTAATAAACAGAGTCAGTTACTGGTTATACTTATGCCTGCTTTAAATTAAAATATTACTTCCACCTGGTTCACTGCATACTATCAGAAGCGCATTTAATGTGTTCTGCTAGTGGTCACGGTTGTAAGGTTGTAATGCCACAACCTCTGAGTGGTGCAAGACAAGATAAAGCCCAATTCCTTTTAGTTTAGCAGCAAAGTTAAAGCTCCCGCCACTGTTTGCGAGTATCACTGAACATGAACAGGCAAAGATATTCTTTGCTTAGTTACAAAGTAGAGTTCGTGTTTATATATAGGGTGACTTGTAGGACCCACACTAGATGCAATGCACTCAAATGGTAAGCAGGCATTAGGCAAAACCTAGTCAATCATTAGTATGTCCCAACAGACTAGGCATCCAGGTTAAATATTAAAATAATCATACATAACAAGTTAAAAGTCTTTCAGGGCTATCTAACATGCCCTAGCACAACTACATGTGGAAAACGCTACTACAGCTGTTTTGGTAGGTTAAGCACCAGTCAATACAGTAATGGTTGCAAAATCATAGCAGCACTTCCGATGAGTACACGTATTTACTTTAGGTATTTACTTTAGGTTTAGTATCGGTGATGTGAAATTGTAACTTTGAAAATTGGTCAGCCCAGATGCTATGGTATTGATATGGTTTCTGAATAATATTTAAAGTTATGCAAAACTGTCAGTTCTGTCTTGTGCCAATGATCATGCTTTTAGTTGTTTTTTTGGTGTTCAGTATGAGCAATTATTTGGTCAATCCATCATGCAGTGCTCATACCTACAAAACAGAACCTTTCAGGTTTGACAGATAACCAGCTTTCTAACCCTAAATACATGCGTACCTCAGGGATCAGTTCTCAGACCACTGCACTTCATACTAATCATAACTGACCTTAAATCCACCCTAACAAACCTTAACATAATTATGTAAGCCAACAGCATTCTACTCCTGGAATCTAGTAAAGATTCAAGCAATTGCAAAACAAACTTCAAGACAGTTTCACAGCCCTCCACAATTGGGTACAATAAATTATTCTGCCCATCAATACATTGAAGTCAAGTATGATATTTGGTACTTCTCAAAGACTATCCAGAACATTCAGTATTCATAACACTGACTCAAATGGATTGCCCCCTGCCAGTGGTCACCAAGCAGAAATATCTTGGTCTGACAACAGACCCATCCTTAAACTTCAGTAAGCACATATTCATCACTATAAGAAAAAAAAAAAAAACACTTCAGCATTTAAAACTTTCTACAAAATCTCACAATTACTATCTTCTACAGCTTGTCATACTATAGCTAGAAATGTGCTAATCTCCTATACTGTAGTCGCAATACACAAAAACATTCAAACAGTTATTAATCCATCCATCCTCAACCCCTTTTCCCTTTTGTACATGGGGTGGGTCGGGATGTCATTTCCACAGTGACAATCATCTTAAGCCAAGGTTTACACCATTGGGTGGCTATCCCTGCCTCGGTAGTGCATTCGCACCACTCACTCCTGCACACACTCTCACCAATGGCGAGTTTAGAGTGTCCAATCCACCTACTGCATGACTTTGGAATGTGGGAGGAACCGGATCACCCAGAGGAAACCCACGTGACTGCAGGGAGGACATGCAAACTCCATACAGAAGGCACCCCAGTTGGGAATCAAACCGGAGAACATCTTGCTGTGAGGTGACAATGCTAAACAATGCACCGCCGCAGCCACATCAAACTGTTATCAATAACCTCTGCCAATTTGTTTTTTTCAGGCAAATCAAAGAGCACATATTATCAACTCTTAGAGCAGTTTAAATGGTTGCCTACAAACAAAACAGCTACACTACTACAAAGTACCCAAATTTCTAAAATCTGGAAAACAGGACCCTGACAACCCCAAGGAAAGTCACTTCAAATCAGGCAGCAGAACTACTCATTAACAGAAGACTCCCCCCCCCAAAAAAAACATGACTATAATAAGGCTCAGAATCAAAATATCAGTAGGGGAAAAGGCCCCTCCATTTGGAACAAAATGCCAGAATGTATCAGATAAGTAGTCACAACAGAAAAATTCAAAAGAAAAATTCAAAACTGACCTAAAAAATGCTATGCTCAAACATTCCTGCTGCAACTGCTTCAATGATAATGGTTAACCGATGTATGACATGTAACCTATGTTTGTACTTCTAATACATAGTTTTCTAACTATACATATCTTTTGTACATAATTTTTCAATATTTTCTATATAAACCTGCAGTTATCCTGTAAAATGGATATACATTATTACGTTTTTGTCAATGTCTATTCAATAGTTCCAGGTTGTGGCTAAAAGGGGTCTGTCAACTAACCCACTTATCCAGATATCAACTTGTAATAGATAAATAAATAAGTGGATTTTTGATGCTGTAGTATGATTGCTGGGATCTGTAGATTACCATATCATTTGCATACATAAAGATGGGGAGGGGTAGGCAGATGAGCATGGAATGAGTTAATGAAAAAAAAGAATAATAGGAGTGAGTGAGGTAATCCCCGGGGTACTTCTTATGCAAGCAGGGCACAGAGAGAGAGAGAGAGGATAATGTCCTATTTGTATTTTGAAGTATCTATATATAAGGAAATTGCATTTTCAGACTTTACGTATACCTGCTCTCAAGACTGAGTTAAGGAGTTAATTGTTTACAAGATCAAAGTCTTTGGTAAAGTCTACACTGACGAGGTGGCCTTTGTCTGTGTTCCTTAGGATATCTTCAATTAGTGTATAAAGAGCACTTATGGTGTTACTATCAGACTAAAATCCATGTTGGTGTAGGGGCGTCATTCTGTATCTTCTGATATAGTATGTCAGATGACTGAAGATGAGTTTTTCCTGGTTTCTTCCTAGTATCAGAAGGATAGAAGTTGTCCTAAAGTCTTTTGCATTTTTGGGGTTAGGGATTTTTGGCAGTGGTTTTAGAATGGCTCTCTTCCATACAGTCAGTACAGCATTGCTGTTTAGGCGGACTGACAGCGATGTAATATATTCTTTTCATAGAATGAATGAAGGACATATGTTAGCCAAAATGAGAGAGGTATCTGAAGGTGTCTAATCTATGCATTTTAGGATATTCTTAGTGGTTAGAGTTTGGATAGGAGAGTTGTTGGATAAAAAAGGTGGAGGACATTGATAGGGCATTTGGGGGGTACAGGGGTGTGAGGATATTTTTTCCAGGAACTCTTTGCTAGTAGTAAGGCTAATATATTGTGATGGTGTTTGATTTGTCATAGTGTTTATGTTGTATAGTGCGTGCCTATGTGTGTGTGTGTGTGTGTGTGTGTGTGTGTGTGTGTGTGTGTGTGTGTGTGTGTGTGTGTGTGTGTGTGTGTGAGAGAGAGTATATCTGGTAGACAGGAGAAGGCTTTGTTTGTGTTACACATCTTGACTTCCTGTTTTCTGGCACTGAGGCAGCTAGGAGGAACTGGGAGAAAACATGGCTGATTCATCTTTTGCTGAAAATGGAGTGAAAGTTGCTGAAAATATAGTTGAAATGATAGAATCCTTACCAGAAGTTTCTTCTAATGATGTGGGTGCAGAAAAGACAGTGACATTGGAGGAAGTGGAGATTGTAACTGTAACTGAGGCGGATTCAGAGGAAAATATTCAGAGAAAATTGAAGGAGAGAAGGGCAGGTTGTGGGATGATTATTTAGAAGAAATGGTAAACCAAAGTGAGCCAGAAACTGAAGCAGCAATTTCATGGAAGAACATCATGGAAAAAAATAGAAGAAGAAAAAGGAGAAGAAGAGACTGTGCCAAAAAAAGCTCCAGAGACACAAACTTATGCAAAAATTGTTGGAGAAGAAGCAAAGAAGAAAGAAGAAATAAAAGAAACAAAAAAGAAGTATACAGTATGTGTGAGCAGTAAGAAATAAAAAAATGTAGACAGGTTAGAGGTTTGGGACACTGTCATAGCACCTCTGGGTGTCAAAGCAAAAAAGGTAAGAGAATGTATTTATTAATTAATAAAGAGACTTTCTGTGACTTGATATGTGAGACTGGGCAGGCCATGGCACTGTTTGGTTGCATATGAACAAAATAAAAATATTTATCCATGGTCAGAATATGTAGTGCAAGCTTTTTACAGACAAACAATAAAAAGAATAATGATCCAGTTTAGAACTGAAGTTGAAGGAAAATAACTGAAAGAGCATTTGTTAACTATTTGTAAAGAAGAAATGGACACTACACAAAATACACGATGAAAGAGGACTATGGACTGGGGGATGAGAATGTAGAGTAACACTGAAAATGGAAAATAATAATGTTATGCATGTACCTAGTATTATTAATGTGCATATTAATAGGGGGGTTGTGAAATACAGGGGGTCAACCAAAGACTTGCTATTTTTGTGGAGAAAATGATCATTAAATCAATTAATGGGATGAGAAAGATGTTATTTATGTAGTAAATCATAGCATAATGCAACAAATGTGATTTAAAGTGCAAAAATGTAGTGATACTGGTCATTCGTGGCTTGAATGTGAAATGACTGTGCAAAAAAATGAAAAGGAAAATGAAGTTATACAGGAGAAAGAGACAGAAAACATGTTACACAAGAAAATGCACAAAAATATGTAACTGATAAAGAGCTTATACACAAAGTTAAAGAAAGTAACAAGGAAAAGAAACACAGGAGACAAGTGAGAAAGAAGCTGATTGGCACAGAGTTAGTAATAAAAATAATTCAATAGGGAAAAGAGTTGAAAGGAAAAGGAAATTAAAAGAATATATAATGTTTAGATAAAATAAGAAAGGAATGGGGTAAATATTTTATTATACTAACTGTTCTTAAAAGCTGAAAATATTAACTTTAAATGTGAACAGTATGAACAATATTAAGAGGAGAATAGGACTATTACAATGGTATGCTTCAGTAGATGCACATATTATTGTTTTAGAAAATATCAGGTTATTAACAGAGGAAGAAAGAACACAAACTGAAAAACTTTGGAATGGTGCGGCACTTTGGAACATGGGGAAAGAAACGTGCTTGGGCATATGTATATTATGTCAAGAAAGCATTAAAATCTTAGATGTAACCATAATGGAACTAGGACAAATTACAGTAATAGACTTGCGATGGAAAAAAAATATGTGTATGGAATTCTAGCTTTAAATACATGTGTAACAAAAGTGAGAGAGAGAAAGGATATTTAAAAATATTATTGAATATGTTTGTGTAAATATGGACATTATGGTGGTGGGTGATTGGAATATAAGAAAAAATAAGGGCAATTTTGATGTTAAAATAGTTAAAAAAATTATGAGAAGTGGAAAGTTAAGTGTATGGGAAAATAACCACTGGACTTACAAAAAGAATGATTTTAGGACAGAAATTGTTTTTTTTTTAATTTCTGATAGCTTAAAAGTCATAAAAAAGGAATTAAGTATGCTGGATTTTTAGATCACTTAGCTGTAGGGGTTAAAGAACAGTAAAATTAAGAATATATAAGAATAGGAAAAGGAATAAAGAGAATTAATGAAAAGAATTAGATTTAGAAGATAAAAAAGAACTTATGGAATTATGGAAAAATCTTATAAATATGAGAGAATTTTAGGAGAATTGGATTCTTTGGTGGCTCAATTTTAAAGAGAAATATAAAAAGTGTTTTTAGACTGTATAAGGAACAAAAGAAGACACTAAAAAGGGAGATATAAGACATTAAGTCAAAAAACATTTAGAGACTTGGTACAGGAGAAAATTTATTTTTATGAAAAAGAAAGAGAAATATATAAAATGAATCAAGTTAAAATTAGCAGCTTGTTGTATAAACAAAAATATTGTTTACAAGGAAATAAAGAGGTACCACCATATTTGAGTAAAATGATAAAAGAAAGAAAAATAATAAGAGAATTAAAAATAAGGAAGGTAAGCAATTAAGACAGAAAGAAGGGATATAAGAAATCATTAAAGAATATGAATTAGAATTATTTGTTAAAAGAGAAGAAAACCTAGTAAATTTATAAAAGAGAAAAATTAAATAATGAAGATAATGAGTATTTAGAACAAAAAAATATATAAAATAATTGAATGAAATTCTAAAAGATATTAACATGAATTCTTCAACAGATTTGGATGCAATTGAATATGGTATGCATAAAGAAATGAAAGAGTGGCAAAAATAAATTGTATAGAAATTAGAAACTGGAATTAAAGAGAAATAGATATGTACAGGACTTATAAAAATATATTTAAAAAGGAAATAAAGAGAGGATAACAAGCTAGAGACCTATAATATTGAATAATACAGATTATACATTTTTTATGAGAATAATAACAAAAAGGTTACAAAAATGGATAAAATATATGCACACATATATTCAGAAGAAAAGGAACAGAAAGTCAAGAGTTATTATGGATAATAAGAGAAATAGTTTATGATATCATAAATAAAAATGTAGAAGTGAATGTTATGATATGGTATATAAGTAAAGCCCATGATAATATCCAATATAATTCACTATGGTGAATTTTGCAGGTATATCATGTAAGCAAAAATATTACAAGTAATAAAATCTGTTCATGAAAGGAACTATGTGAAACTAAATGGAAATGGCTGGATTGGGGAATAAATAAAAATAGAATGTGGAATAAAGCAGGGCTGCCATTTAGTTGTGTAATTTTCTCATTAGGTATGAATGTAATAGTGAAAGAATTTAATAAAACGTCAAGTAGTGGTGGATACAAAATGATGAAGGAAGTACAATTGCCAATAATGTATAATCATGCAGATGATATTGTATTAATTGTTAAAAATAATGTATGGATTGAAAAAGTAAATTAAAAATTAAGTATGCATTTAAAAAATGGTTTAAGTATTAATAAAGATAAAAGTTAAGGGTTTTCTTTCAAAGGCATGATAAGAGGTATTGAGTTCAAAGAAAAATATATAAATATATTGGGAATAATATTTGGAAGGAGTGAATACAGTCAACAATGGGATAATGTAATCATAGAAGTAAAGGATATGACTAATTTTTGGAAATCATATAGATTTTCATATAGAAAAAGCACACTTATTGAACACCATGGTAATAGGAAAAAAATGCTTATGTTTATATGATTCCTATTAAGTAAGAAAAGGAACTAATGATAATTATATTTTTTTTTTATATAGGACTCTAGACTGAATCCAGTCTAGAGAGGGATTCTATATATGAAAGAAGAGCAAGGAGGCTTGGGTTTAATAAACCCAATAGCACATGCAGCATATTTAATTGTATATAAGGTATTACAAGAAATGATGAAGTAAAATAACAATTTGATAGAAATGATACTATATTATAAATACAAAGAACCATGGGAAGGAATGGAAGTTAAAAAAAGAAGTAAAAACATTGTGAATGAAGACATGAAAGAGTATCAAAACAAAATTGTTTTATGTAAAATAAAAAAGAATATATGTGAGAAACATAGAAAGGAATGGTACTTGAATATTATGAAAGAATTGTATTGTGTTTATCCATGTAAATATTTAGAAATGCACAAGAAAAAGCCACAGTGATGAGATATAATAACTATAAAAATATTAAAGAATGTAATGATTTTTTATGGAAATTGTCTATTAGAAAATTGCTGGTTAATGCAAATATCCCATACAAAAAAAGCAAGACAGAATATATAATAATTGTGGAGAGTTTCAGACTACTGAGCATGTGTTTTTGAAATGTGAAAGAGTTGATAATTTGTGTAAAGAGATATGTAAACATAATAGGGTGAAAAGTTTGTTATAGTTTGTTAAAATCTGAGCACATACATATGGACATAATAGAATTTGGTTATTATGCTGCATCAAAACAGGAAGAAGTGAAGAAAATAGACAGAATGATATTTTATGTTTCATGGACTATATGGAACAAGAGACTAAATGAAATTAAATACAATGGAAAATGGGCTTTGACAAAGATTTTGGAGAAAATAATCTTTTGGTTGTGGATAAAAGAGTGGGAGGGAATACTTAACTTCAAGTTTTTAATGTATGGAGATTTGTAAATAGATGTAAATAATGTAAATATGTAAATAATATGTAATGTATATATATCAATAAAAAAACTACTCTTTGTGCACAGGGATTCAGTTTACTGCTAGACTTGCTGTGGACATGGCTCAGAGAAGCAGGAAGTCAAAAATCATGGCTGGAGGAGGAAGAAGGTGCTTTTTGTGTTTTGGATGAGACAGAACCTATTAATGAAAAAGGTAAAAAGCTTTATGTGGCAGAGAATGAATCAGAAGTTATGCAGAGTGAGGAGAATGCAGAAAAGAAAGTGGAGAGTTGAATAAAAGGCAAAAAGAGGGAGTCAAAGTAAATATGGTAGATTCAGAGGAGTTATTTCAGGGATATTAATTTACAACAGATTCTGCAACACTTGAATGTGCTGTTACAACCCTCCAGTTCAGGGGTTGCAGGATGTTTATTTGAAATAATTAATTGAACAGAGTGAACCAGAGATACAGAAGGAAGTGTCGTGGGAAGAAATAATGGACAGAATTTAAGAAGAAATAAGGAAGGAAATAAGGAGGGAAGAAAATAAACTGTACGCACAAACAGAGAAGGCAAAAGAAGAGAAGAAAGCAGAAGTAAGAAGAAAGCATTGAGTGATGATAAGTTTCAAAATGGAAAAGGAATTGGATGGGTGCAAAATATCGGACAGCATCATTTCACCAGTGGCTATTGAATCCAGAGGGGTAAAAAAATGTATTTGTATTAACAAATACTTTTTTATAACATTTTCTTCGAGGAGGTGTAATATATGGAGAAATGTTTAGAACTGTATGAAAACCCCTGGAACTTGTATGCTGTGCAGGCATTTAACAGATAATCTAAAAAAGAGCATTTATAAAATTTCAAACTGAAGTTGAAAGAAATGATTTAAAAGGCTATTTAAAACGGTGTGTAGAAATGTAATAGACATTAAAATGATCTATGATAATAGAGGTTCATGGACTGATGCATGGGAATGTGGTGTTATATTGAAAATGCAAAATTATAAAATAATGCATTTGCCAAGTATAATTAGTGTGGAAGGGAATGTAGGATTGGTTAGATACTGGGGACAACCAAAGGCATGTTTTCTGTGTGGCAAAGATGGTCATTTAATTAACAATTGTGACAAAAGGAAATGCTTTGTTTGTGGTAAAACTGATCACAAAGCAAAACAATGTGAACAAAAATGTACAAAGTGTGAAAAATAAGATATTCATGGATGGACTGTAATACTACAGAAAATTATACACAGGAAAAAAAGTCAGGCCAAGATCGGGAGAGTATTTTAGTAGATAATACAGAAAAACACAAAAAGAAAAAAAAAAGAATGAGAAAGATATAAGAATGAAAGTAATTGAATGTATAAGGGAAACAAAAGGAAAAGAAAGAGAGACAGAGGAAGAAGTAAGTATGCCAAGTGATGAAGGGGATGATAAATGGATAAGAGTTAAAAGTAAAAGAAGTTCTATTGAGAAAAGAGTGAAAGATAGAAAACCCAAATTTAAAAATATAGGTATAGGATGAAACAAAAAAGTAAAAGGATAAAAGCAACAGAAACTGTTCCACAAGGTATGAATCCTAGCCATTAACGTGAATAGTATAAAGAATGTTCATCGAAGGCTAGGACTGTTTGAATGGTGTAGAATGTTAGATATGCACATTATAGGGTTAATAGACATAAGAAAAACAACAGAAGAAGAAAGAATGCAAGTCAATGGGTTATGGGAAGGCAATGTTATATGGAACTTAGGAGATAATGCACAGGTATAGCAATTTTATGTAAAGAATGTATATAAATTCTGGATTATACATTAGTAGTATAGAAAGAATAGTAAAATTAGATATAAGATGGAAGAGCCAAATATATATGGTGATTACACTCTACGCATATACTTTACAAAAACAAAGAGAGATTATCCCCCGGATTCTCAAAAGCTTGCACGGAGTGAAAGATCAGTGCAGGAGCTCAAGCAGGCAATATGTCTGCCATGCAATCCAGGAACAGCCTGCGGGGCGTGCACGAGCGCTCCTGCACTAATCTTGCACAAACTAAGCCCTGGTATGCAAATCGCCCTATTTACAGATGAAATCCATGCAAATGAGGTGATTTTGATATCCAGGAAGCTTTTGATCATCCATGCAGGACTAGTGCAATCTGTAGAAATGTACTCAGTAACTGAGTACATTTTTGCAAAATCCAAAACGGAGGTATGACAGCTCCAAATAAAGGCTGCATATCATGCAGTAAGCATGCCAATGGCCAAGTATAAGGCCATTGGCATTGCAAACAATACAAAAAATTTTTAAAAAAATCAACTTTTATTTTTTTTTTAGCCGATCTCGACTGTTTAAGTGTAGGACAGCGGCGCACAAACGGGATCGGGGGAAAATAATAAAATAAACCTAAAATAAGCATTCTAACCAAAATCAGTATTCTGCCGTGCAAGTCAATGGCAGGCAGAAGACAACCTGGCCAGTGAGTAATGAATGCTAAGGGGGGAGAGTCAGTGAGAGACATGTAACTATTCATAACCAGGCAATCCTATGCAAATGAGGGGAAGGATAGTGAATCCCAGTTTTCCCCAGCATGTGAGTCAGGTCCCAGCAGTGTAAGAGTAGGAATAGCTTGGTGCAAGCCTAGGAGGTAGGTGACATCATGGGGGGATGTCAGGTATACTAAGCGGATTGGAGCCCTGTGGCTCGGGTTTGCTCCTAGCTTAGCACAACTAAATTAGGGGGTGTGTCTAAACCTGCCTAGCACTCTTTACAAAGCCTAAGTAGGTGTGCGTGTCGCACACCGGGTTTTACAGGAGGAAAACAAGTTAAACAGGAAATAGCAACAATGTCCACATTTGAGCACTCTGTTTGTGTGGTGTGCCCCCGGGCTTAAACAGGAAGGCAATGGGAAGGGAAAACAACAGTAGGAAGGTAATCTAGGAGAACTAGCATAGCTGGCAGGTGAAATGTATCAGAATCAGCCAATTACACAGGCAGCAGACCAGCCCAGCCCAGAACACTACTATAATCTATGCAATCACCTACCCCTCTGTTTTTTCCCACACTCTACATGGTGTAGGGAATGGTGATGAAGGTGTGCCCAGTATGCTGAGGCCACGGCAAAGAGACAACGCATAGCACATACACTGACACAGTAGGGACCTAGGGAATGACACCTCTCTCTGACTCACACATACAGTAAAAGGGATGCCAAACATGACACTACCTGTGCTCAACCATGTATAGGGAGTGTACTATGTGCATCTGACATAGACAGCCCTCCAGCACCATCCACAGGTCTGGCATACCCTCAAGGTAAGTCAATCTACCTACTAATTGCCAAATGGAGTAGAATGTGTTGTTACCTGTATCTATGGTATGGATGTGAGCATGCAAGGAAATTGGGTGGCTGAATGTGATTGTAGCAGACAGTGGACACCCATAGTGGCACCATGACATCTGTAACACATACTGGAGTCACCATAGTAGTCAGTACTACACAGGGTGACAAAACCCACTGCAAGAAATGTGCTGAGCAACATATGTGTCCATATGACTAACACATGCCAGTCAGGGTGTTTCACATACCCAACAACAGTCCCAGCCAGCAGGACAGGTGTAAACAAACACAAACAGAGCCTGTGCTATGGCCCCTGAATGATGGCTATGGTTAACACCCTTCCAGGCCTACACAGACAGACTACAGCAGGTCAGGCAGTGGGATGTTAGTTCCGAAGGGTAGGAAGTCAGACACTAATATGTAGGGCAACCAAAGCTACGATCTGTAGTACACTGGCATGCCTCTAATCAGCATGATAGGTAAGAATACAGAATGAAATGGAGTACCTGACATACCAGTGCAGTCATAGTGAATGTGTACAAGTGTCAGGTGTGCCCCCCCATCTGACATAGTAATGTAATAACAGTCAGGTGTGCCCCCCCCCAATCCTGTGTAGAAATGTAGTAATAGTCAGGTGTGCCCCCATCCTACGTAGAAATGTAGGAATAGGCAGGTGTGCCCCCCCCCCACCCTACATAGTAATGCAATAACAGTCAGGTGTGTCCCCAATCCTTTGTAGAAATGTAGTAATAGTCAGGTGTGCCCCCCCATCCTATGTAGAAATGTAGCAACAGTCAGGTGTGCCCCCCCACTCCTGTGTAGAAATATAGAAACAGTCAGGTATGCCCCCGCTGCTATGCAGAATTGTAGTAACATTCAAAGCAAAATGATCGATGGATATCCTGCAGAGACAGTATGCTACCTGTCAGTGTACAACACAAAGGTCAGCACTGCAGCACAAACTACCTGGACCCGATCCATACATTCAATACAGACAGCCATGCTGGACATGCTCACACATACAGAGAAATGAAGGCAAAGTCAGTCAACAACATACTGAAAGGTCATACTGAGCATGCTCACACACTTACACACATGAAGGCCATGTCTGCAAATACCAGTGGACCAGACATATCTGGCAGTTGCAGTTGTTAGTGCAGACACTTGTCAGTATGCACCACTCATGCCTTACACACACAGTGGATAGGAAAACAGACATATATGTCAGGACAACACCGTATACCAAACCAAAGGTAGACATACATAGATGTGTGGAAGAGGGTGACTGTGACAAGGAACCATCCAGGCCTGTCCCACCCAGCACAAAGGGCCCCAAACACATGAGGTGCAGATGTCACTCACTGCAGATGCTAGCCACCAGTATCTGTCAGCAGTACAGACGATGTGGTGCACGTGCCAGCTGTGCAACATGACTGTACAAGGAAGTAGTCATCTAGGAGCTGTATACCCGTACCTGTGAAATATGACCCTGTGCGTGCCTGTATGTGGCATGTCAACCCCTAGATGAATGGGTTATGGCCCATGCACACACACACTGCCCTCCCCATAGCCCTACTATGACAAGTCTGCTGAGGTCATCCAATGTGAAATACACCTTTGGGAAAGTTGCAGCCTAGTGATATCCATGGTGCATTGCATTACTGCATACTGCTGTAGTGTGATAAACTAGTTAGGTAGGAGTTCTAACCCCAGACTTGGCAAGTGTAGGTCTGTGTGTGTTTGTGTGCATGTCTGTCTGTCTCTGACTGTGTAGAGAGCAAAGATTTTTAGGGTACTCACACTCCCTACAATTCATATACTTAACTTTGGCAAGGCTGCTGATGTCATCCACCTAGAAATACACCTCTGGGAAGGTGTAACCCAGTAATCTCCATAGAGTGTCCTGTAACTGTGTACTGCTGTAGTGTGATAAAGTAGTTAGGTAGGTGTTCTAATCCCAGACGTGGCAAGTGTGTGTGTCTGTCTGACTCTGTGTGTGTAGAGTGCAATGCTTTTAGGGTACTCACACTCTCTACAATTCATATACTTAACTTTGGCAAGGCTGCTGATGTCATCCACCTAGAAATACACCTCTGGGAAGGTTGTAGTCCAGTACTCTCCATAGCGTGTCCTGTAACTGCGTACTGCTATAGTATGATAAAGTAGTTATGTAGCTGTTCTAATCCCAGACATGGTAAGTGTGTGTGTCTGTCTGACTCTGTCTGTGTAGAGAGCATTGCTTTTTAGGGTACTCACACTGCCTACAAGTCATATACTCAACTTTGGCAAGGCTGCTGATGTCATCCACCTATAAATACACCTCTGGGAAGATTGTAGCCCAGTAATCTCCATAGTGCATGCCATTACTGTGTACTACTGTAGTGTGATTTAGTGCTGTGTTAAGGTTCCATCCCTACCCATGGCAGTTGTGGATGTTTTGTGTGTGTTACAATGTCTGTGTATGGGGCAATGCATTTTAGGCTAGTCACACGCAATACATTTCAAATGGCCTACTTTGGCAATCCTGCTGATGTCATTCATTGTGAAAAACACCTTTGGGGAAAGGGCTTTACAATAATTCCCATGGTGCGTCCTATAACAAGTCCATGCTGTAGCGTGATATAGACCTTTGTTAGGGGCTCTATACCCACACATGTCAGTTGTTGATGTTTTGCATTTGTGTCACTGTCTGTGTAGGGAGTAATGCATTTTACGCTAGTTACACAAAGTACATTTCAAATGGCCTACTTTGGCAATTCTGCTGATGTCATTCATTGTGAAATACATTGTTGGAGAAGGAGTACTCCAGTAATCTCTGTGGCGTGTACTATAACTGCATAGTGCTGTAGTTTAATACACTAGTTAGGTAGGGTTTCTACTCACAGACGTGACAAAGGTGTGTGTGTGTGTGTGTGTGTGTGTGTGTGTGTGTGTGTGTGTGTGTGTGTGTGTGTGTGTAACTCGTATCCTGTGTGGAGGTGGGTGTGAGTGTGTGACACCTGTGGGCAATGTGAAGCGGGTTTTGCATATTTCTTATATGGTGGCCCTACTATATATCACAATGCCCACCATACAGGGATAACAAATGTGAAATAACTGAGAGGCTTGGGTGCAAAGCCATACCCATACATGTAACAGCAAGGCCAGGCAATCACAGTTAGCAACCCAAATATTACCCAGAGCACACTCTCAACCCATGTCTCATACACACAGACATGCCTAGGCAACAGGCAATATGTGGGTAGTACACTGCATATTGCTCTCTGATAGTAACTATGCAGTGGGCTACAGAGGGCATGGTACCCTGTCCATCTGTCCAATATGCATGTACATAGAGACAGTGCACCTTCCCCATGTTCCCCAATGGGTACGATCATTAAAGGTTAATATGTTGTTGGTTAATACTATTTCTAGTAAGGTATTCAATAGAATTTGTTCATTATTAGTATAAATTTGGCACTTATTCAGCAATAATCTAATGGCCTCCATTCCATAAGAATTCGGAATTGCAGTGAAGAGACTCTTCACATCTAAAGTGACCAAAAGAAATGACTCAGATATGAGATGATCCAATTTTTTAATGTTTTCTATAAGCTGATAAGAGTCTTTCAAAATAGTAGAGATGCCAGAAACCAATGGTTTTAATCTTTTTTCAATAAAAATAGAAATATTTTCAGTAACCCAATTATGCCCTACCACTATGGGACGAAGGGGTGGTGGTAGAATGCTATATGCATACGTTAGGGGAGACCTTTGATGTAAGGTATGGTTGGGTGTTCAATTAATAAAAATAAGCTAAAATTCATGACTAATTTGTTGTCTGCATGCCATTAGGGTCATAAAAGGGTCACTGATGTACTTGATATCATGTTCTTAACTGTTTTTTCATTTATTAACTTATATGTGTTGTCATCCTGCAATAGTATTCCCATATACATCAAATAGTCACTTGTGTTCAGCAGTACTAGACCACCTCCCTTATCAGCTGGCCTGATTGTGACACTAGTATTTTTCACTAGGGTGTTTATAGATTCCCATTCATCTTTAGTTAAATTGTGAAAAACAGAAAACAAGCCTTTACCTTGAAGTGCATAATATTTATAAAAGTCATTTTCACAGGCCTTAATAAAATATTCAATGCATGGGTGAAATACAGGTGTGAAGACACTTTTCCTCTTGAAACATTCAAATTCAGCTTCATTATTAGTACTATGTGTCTGTTTTTAAAACCATTTCAATACTATTTTCTAACCAAAAACTCTTAAATCAAATTAAAATGTCCGAGATATGTTGCTAACCTGCGCACGATATGCCAAGCTTCAGAAGCACTTTGTTAAGCATCTTGTAGTCCATATCTGTGAGTGAAAGTTCAGATGAATTAATACCCTCAAGGTAAGTCAATCTACCTACTAATTGCCAAATGGAGTAGAATGTGTTGTTACCTGTATCTATGGTATGGATGCAAGCATGCAAGGAAATTGGGTGGCTGAATGTGATTGTAGCAGACAGTGGACACCCATAGTGGCACCATGACATCTGTAACAGATACTGGAGTCACCATAGTAGTCAGTACTACACAGGGTGACAAAACCCACTGCAGGAAATGTGCTGAGCAACATATGTGTCCATATGACTAACACATGCCAGTCAGGGTGTTTCACATACCCAACAACAGTCCCAGCCAGCAGGACAGGTGTAAACAAACACAAACAGAGCCTGTGCTATGGCCCCTGAATGATGGCTATGGTTAACACCCTTCCAGGCCTACACAGACAGACTACAGCAGGTCAGGCAGTGGGATGTTATTTCCGAAGGGTAGGAAGTCAGACACTAATATGTAGGGCAACCAAAGCTACGATCTGTAGTACACTGGTATGCCTCTAATCAGCATGATAGGTAAGAATACAGAATGAAATGGAGTACCTGACATGCCAGTGCAGTCATAGTGAATGTGTACAAGTGTCAGGTGTGCCCCCCATCTGACATAGTAATGTAATAACAGTCAGATGTGCCCCCCCAATCCTGTGTAGAAATGTAGTAATAGTCAGGTGTGCCCCCCATCCTACGTAGAAATGTAGGAATAGTCAGGTGTACCCCCCCCACCCTACATAGTAATGCAATAACAGTCAGGTGTGTCCCCCAATCCTTTGTAGAAATGTCATAATAGTCAGGTGTGCCCCCCCATCCTATGTAGAAATGTAGTAACAGTCAGGTATGCCTCCCCACTCCTGTGTAGAAATATAGAAACAGTCAGGTATGCCCCCCCCTGCTATGCAGAATTGTAGTAACAGTCAAAGCAAAATGATCGATGGATATCCTGCAGAGACAGTATGCTACCTGTCGGTGTACAACACAAAGGTCAGCACTGCAGCACAAACTACCTGGACCCGATCCATACATTCAATACAGACAGCCATGCTGGACATGCTCACACATACAGAGAAATGAAGGCAAAGTCAGTCAACAACATACTGAAAGGTCATACTGAGCATGCTCACACACTTACACACATGAAGGCCATGTCTGCAAATACCAGTGGACCAGACATATCTGGCAGTTGCAGTTGTTAGTGCAGACACTTGTCAGTATGCACCACTCATGCCTTGCACACACAGTGGATAGGAATACAGACATATATGTCAGGACAACACCGTATACCAAACCAAAGGTAAACATGCATAGATGTGTGGAAGAGGGTGACTGTGACAAGGAACCATCCAGGCCTGTCCCACCCAGCACAAAGGGCCCCAAACACATGAGGTGCAGATGTCACTCACTGCAGATGCTAGCCACCAGTATCTGTCAGCAGTACAGACGATGTGGTGCACGTGCCAGCTGAGCAACATGACTGTACAAGGAAGTAGTCATCTAGGAGCTGTATACCCGTACCTGTGAAATATGACCCTGTGTGTGCCCGTATGTGGCATGTCAACCCCTAGATGAATGGGTTATGGCCCATGCACACACACTGCCCTCCCCATAGCCCTACTATGACAAGTCTGCTGAGGTCATCCAATGTGAAATACACCTTTGGGAAAGTTGCAGCCTAGTGATATCCATGGTGCATTGCATTACTGCATACTGTTGTAGTGTGATAAACTAGTTAGGTAGGAGTTCTAACCCCAGACTTGGCAAGTGTATGTCTGTGTGTGTTTGTGTGCATGTCTGTCTGTCTCTGTGTAGAGAGCAATGATTTTTAGGGTACTCACACTCCCTACAATTCATATACTTAACTTTGGCAAGGCTGCTGATGTCATCCACCTAGAAATACACCTCTGGGAAGGTGTAACCCAGTAATCTCCATAGAGTGTCCTGTAACTGTGTACTGCTGTAGTGTGATAAAGTAGTTAGGTAGGT
Source organism: Protopterus annectens (assembly GCF_019279795.1). Lineage (NCBI taxonomy): Eukaryota > Metazoa > Chordata > Ceratodontiformes > Protopteridae > Protopterus > Protopterus annectens. The sequence goes on along the minus strand of NC_056746.1, from coordinate 203,158,624 downwards.
GTTCTAATCCCAGACGTGGCAAGTGTGTGTGTGTCTGACCCTGTGTGTGTAGAGCGCAATGCTTTTAGGGTACTCACACTCCCTACAATTCATATACTTAACTTTGGCAAGGCTGCTGATGTCATCCACCTAGAAATACACCTCTGGGAAGGTTGTAGTCCAGTACTCTCCATAGCGTGTCCTGTAACTGCGTACTGCTATAGTATGATAAAGTAGTTATGTAGCTGTTCTAATCCCAGACATGGTAAGTGTGTGTGTCTGTCTGACTCTGTCTGTGTAGAGAGCATTGCTTTTAGAGTACTCACACTGCCTACAAGTCATATACTCAACTTTGGCAAGGCTGCTGATGTCATCCACCTATAAATACACCTCTGGGAAGATTGTAGCCCAGTAATCTCCATAGTGCATGCCATTACTGTGTACTACTGTAGTGTGATTTAGTGCTGTCTTAAGGTTCCATCCCTACCCATGGCGGTTGTGGATGTTTTGTGTGTGTTAGAATGTCTGTGTATGGGGCAATGCATTTTAGGCTAGTCACACGCAGTATATTTCAAATGGCCTACTTTGGCAATCCTGCTGATGTCATTCATTGTGAAAAACACCTTTGGGGAAAGGGCTTTACAATAATTCCCATGGTGCGTCCTATAACAAGTCCATGCTGTAGCGTGATATAGACCTTTGTTAGGGGCTCTATACCCACACATGTCAGTTGTTGATGTTTTGCATTTGTGTCACTGTTTGTGTAGGGAACAATGCATTTTATGCTAGTTACACAAAGTACATTTCAAATGGCCTACTTTGGCAATTCTGCTGATGTCATTCATTGTGAAATACATTGTTGGAGAAGGAGTACTCCAGTAATCTCTGTGGCGTGTACTATAACTGCATAGTGCTGTAGTGTAATACACTAGTTAGGTAGGGTTTCTACTCACAGACGTGACAGGTGTGTGCATGTGTGTGTGTGTGTGTGTGTGTGTGTGTGTGTGTGTGTGTGTGTGTGTGTGTGTGTGTGTAACTCGTATCCTGTGTGGAGGTGGGTGTGAGTGTATGACACCTGTGGGCAATGTGAAGCGGGTTTTGCATATTTCTTATATGGTGGCCCTACTATATATCACAATGTCCACCATACAGGGATAACACATGTGAAATAACTGAGAGGCTGGGGTGCAAAGCCATACCCATACATGTAACAGCAAGGCCAGGCAATCACAGTTAGCAACCCAAATATTACCCAGACCACACTCTCAACCCATGTCTCATACACACAGACATGCCTAGGCAACAGGCAATATGTGGGTAGTACACTGCATATTGCTCTCTGATAGTAACTATGCAGTGGGCTACAGAGTGCATGGTACCCTGTCCATCTGTCCAATATGCATGTACATAGAGACAGTGCACCTTCCCCATGTTCCCCAATGGATACCTGCAACACCTGTGGTGCCATCACATGTGACCCACAGAAGATATACCATGCCTGACAACATGCCCCGTATTGACAGATGCCACTGACACCAGGAAATGACACTTCTGATGATCTGTGTTCACAACATGGGTCAGACACCCCAGGTAGAGCTCCACATGTCACTGTACATGCACATGGGAGGTGTGCACATCCCAGACACCGTCCATGTCATGGACTAACGAACACATACATGGCAAGTGATGCACAGCATTGGCCACACACAATAGTCACCCAGGTGACTGGATGGGGGATGCAATACCCACCTGTGTGGGCAAATGCAGACACTACAGGCCTGAGCCACAATACATACCACTGTCATGTGGCCTGATGCCAAGGTATACCCATTGCCTAGCCTTGAATAGCCATCTGGCATAGTCGTCCACCACACACCCATGCAGACATGGACCCATGCATGTCAGTACTGGCACCCTGTGTGTTTGTGTGTGCATTGTATGGTGCATATGTTCACATCCACACTCCCTACAACCCCTATGGGCATACTGTAGCATGCTGTTTGATGTCAGGCACCTCCCCATACCCTTTGCCCAGACAATCCCTGTATGACCCAAGTGGTGCATATGATACCTGCACAGTGATGTGTTGTGGCAATCAAACTACTGATGAGTTGCAATCCTGGGCCTGCCAAGTGTGTCAATGTGTGTGCATCCCTGTAAGAGTGTGGCTGTGTTGATTCTGGCACCTGTTCATGCGGACAGGCACGTGTACGTCACCTTCTGTATAGCTACCTTATCCCTGTTGCAGATGTCACTCACCATTACATATATGTTCTGAGGGCTCCACAACAGGTAACCCATGTGGTGCATCCAATAACTGCATAGAAATGTAATAGCACTACATAGTTGTCAGGGGTTTGATACCCTATACTGGTAGGTGTGTGACAGAAACATACCTAAGTTTTACTCTCTCACCCCTCCCTGACTTGTCTTTGCCTCTGTCTGTCTCACCCACTCCCTCTCAGGTGGATGTGGAGACCTACACCTGCTTTGCTTAGGCAGCAGCATGTGTATTTTAAGTGATGCTCATGATCAGCTGATGTCCTGTGCAGGAATTGCAGCCCTCCCCTAGCTGATTGCATGTGGAACAGCTGTGGTAACATTCCCATAGCCGATTGCATGGAAACACACTCCAATATCTAGGAACATCATGTTGGTGTTGGCTCTTTTCATTCGTTGTGAGCAGGAACTAGATCTGCTGTTTGGCAAACAGCATCTCAGATGGATTGGGGATTTACCTTTAACAACATACACTGTGGAAACAGGGCAACACACAGGAGGGGGATGCACCTGACCTGACTACAGACTGTAAGTGCTGCTATACTGCATTTGGAGTAATGCTGATGTGTGTGTGGATATGGCTGTCCTACATGTCTCAATACCTGCCATGTTAGTTCCATGTTTAGGAGGAATCCCCATCTGCAGGGTCATCTGCAGACTGGGCAATGTGTTGTGCCTTTGGTTTCATGTGTTACCCATGGAGCATCTATCTGTGGACTGCAGAAGGTAGTGTGAGGATTGCCGTCTGAAGATGATGAAAGCCGTGACAGTTACTGACTTCATATCCCTCATAGGATATATGTTGCAACAAATCCTGTTACAACAGTAAATGTATGAGGTTATCACAACAACATGTCAATATTGGCCCTGTGTATGTGCTTCCAGCCACAACTCTGTCAACCTTTGTACATATGTCGTGCATGAAGTGGTACATATGTGCTGTACATCATAATTAGTGTCATCATATCTTATAGCAAGCCAGTGAGATATCAGACTGCTACACATGTTATGTACAGTAGGGGTTATATTTCATGACATAACCTGGACATTCTGTAGATGTTTGTACAGTACTGAGGTCTGTGTACGTATGGTGAATGTCGACATTGTGTGTATTGTTAATATGTACCTTAGCCTGTATACAGACTGTGGTAGATGTCATTGTTCTAGTTCCTGTCCTATCTGATGTCACATGCTGCTCCACTGTATAGTATTGTATTGGCATACATGTTTGTAGGGCCATACACATACATGTGTCATACCACAGACAGCCATCAAACCAAACTGTGTAGCAGCCCAGTATATGTAGGGTCAGTCTATGAGTGGCACATATGAGGATGGTTTTGAACAGATAGTCCATATACTGTAATATTATGCTAGCTTAATATATGTGGCTGTAGCTGTGTTCACATTGGTTGTGGTAATGCACTTTCACACAGGTGTATCTTACCCTGTGCCGTGACATGCCTGTAGAGCCTGCTATATATGCAGGTACATGTGCATTCCCCCATAGGAGATGTAGGCCAGTGTTGAGCCAGTCTGCCTGTAGTCTGCACAGTGCATTGTTACATGCCTAGCAGCTTAGTGTACTTATCCAGTGAGATGTCATGTGCAGATACTTGCCAGATGTACTGCTGCCAGGCCTCCCTTAACAGTCATGTATGTCAGACAGAGCAGTGGGATGTTGTACATATGTATTTCAATATCTAGTGGGTAAAATGTGGCCATGGCACCCCTGTACCAGCAATTATTATGTGTCAGGCCAGACAGGGGTGTGTGAATGCATAACCTATGGTGGCAAATGTATACCAGTCGTTATGTATTATACCCATCTACATGGCTGTCTACATCCATATTATCAGGCATGGTACACATGTTTTGCACTAAGGAGTTATGTGTATAACTCTGGACTGTACAGAGTGTGTCATATATTGGCCAATATATCTGCTGCAGTCCACAGGGGCATTACATGCTAGCAATGGTACTTTACTATGATGTCCTTCAGATGTCTGTCAGTAGACAATGGCACACATGTTATAAGCAGATGTGACCTCTCACACACAC